>NC_053154.1:31476553-31776553 GCF_016835505.1 Polypterus senegalus | reverse complement strand
CTAAGGCCTGCATTAATTACAAAAGTATATTAATGTAAAACTGAATTGTTGCGATTTTCTAAACCTCTTGTGTTTTTTACAGGGTTTTCGATTAGAAATCTTGTAAGCCGAAAGGTGAGTTTGGTTATCTTTGTTTTATATAAACTTTGCGTGGTTAGTGGTCAGTTGTGATGAGCTGCATGTTAGTCCGTGTTTCACCTGACACTAATGATTATTTACATGCTCTGAACTAGACCTTCCACAAAACTTAACAAGTCCTACAGAGTGTATATTGCAATTGATTTTTGAGCTGCTGGAGCAATTTGTCTCCTGCTGAGGCATGACCATCTTAACAATATTACTAAGTGTTTACTTGGTCTAGGGATATCTGTACACTTCAGTAATGTATTCAAATTTTAAAGTGCATGTTGTGTTGCTTTAGAGAGACTAAAACGAATTGTCCTGCTTAACTTTAAACTGATTGTTTCAGAGACTGCTATAAGCATCATTACTGTACCAGGCAGTCAACACTTTTTGTATTCATGTAGACATTTTTTAGCTTATTGCCATGCATGTTTTCTAGACATTTTGGAGTAGTTAAACTGTCCTCTGTAAGCATTTTGAGTTGGAAATTGTAAAAGCTTCTAAAATGGTCATTCCTTCCATATAATGTACATTTGATGGAACTGAAAATGTAGTTAATATCCTTACTTTACCTATGGGTGGCTGTTAGACCTTTAAAAGATTTGTTTCTGGTGATAGCTTGGAGATGTTCAATCATGGTATGCATTCAGTAAATAAAAAAGTGACAGTCAACGTAATGGCTAATGACTGTTCCAGATATATATTTATTTTTTTGCATTTTAAGTTTGCTATTTCATCTATCAACTTACATTTTTTTACAAGTCAAAGAATATTATTGTAATAACTTTATCATCCTTCCTTTCTAGGTATGTGAAGAATGTGACATTTTCAAATATAATTGACAAGGTGATCTTGGCTTTTTAATAAAGTTTTCTATTTAATAACGCAGTCTTATTTTTTTTTTTTTAATCTGCACACCACACAGACATTGGTGCACTTCTGATTAAAAAGTGAAAAACTGTCTTAAATTTTATGACATTAAAGTCTGCTAAGTGATATGGGCTGAGCATCATTCACAAAATTAAATAGACAAGCAACGATGTAGAAAGAGCCGTTCATGTGGGAAACTGAAAAAATTCTCAACTACCATTTCATTTTGAGAGCACATATTTGAAATGTGTTTTAGTTGTAATGAATTATCAAGGAATCCGATAAGCATGTTTTGGACATGATCCTTGTAGCATCTGGAAGCCAACCAAATTAATGTGCTAGTCCTTAAGTAACAAGCAAACACTCGTGCTGCGCCAGTTAATTCCTATTTAATATAGCATTAGCTTCTTTGGGGTGTTGGATAAAAGTGGAGGCTGGAAATATGTCTAAATGTAGGAAATATGAGACGATTTAAATTTGTTTTGTTGAGCACCCTGTTTTAAACAAGTGCAGTATAGGACCATAATAATGAACTGGTTTTTGATTTTCTTTATGAAAACATTTTTTTAAATTATTAAAATATATTGGTCCTTCACTTAAAGAGTTGATTTAAAAAAAAAAAAAAAAATCACTGCTGTACCGATACATTCCTCTTCCTGAATTACACATTGTGGAAAACATAACGCAGAGCTTTCATTTGTAGCATGGGGTGTACATTTTGATGACAGCATATTCTGTGCCTAAATGTCTTGCGCTGTTAAATGTAAGCACATAACTGTTGGAGTGTTGATCAAAGTCCTTCCTACTTCCCCAGAAACTGCATGTGCAAATAATTTGATTAATTTTTTGATATATACACCCACAATCATTTTAAGGTCCTATTTCTCTTTGTATATGTGTTTTGGAGATTGATGTGTAAGTTGTAATGAATGATAATTGAGAAAACAAGCACTCAATGTTTTCATTTTTTTAATTTTACTCCAGTTCAGCCATTTTACTTTTTGTCAGAATCCAAGTGGAAAATACACAAAAAATCGCCACATTCAGTAGGAACAATAAAAAAAAAATTCTGAATTAACCCAGCAAAGCTTGTAATTAAATTTTCCTCCTTCATCTAAGTCACAGTCAGACAGCAAGGGAAATGTACCCTAAAGTGATGAATCTGAAACCTTGGCATGAGTGTTGAAATATCCCCAGTTGTCTCGGCTACAGTTGCAGTAGGGAAAGTTTTGCTTGCATCCAGTTCAAATATTAATCGTATAAAAGCAAATGCATTGAAAACATTTTGACAGTACTGTGCAGTGGCCAGTAAGATAGTAAGACATCTGAAAGTCCAATTTACCAAATATTGCATACTTGCGTGTTCTAGCAGGCCTGCTGCAAGACCTTTTTTACGATTGGAAGGAATGACGGTATAGTTACATATGTTCTAAATGATATCTCAACTCTTTGTGTATGGTAATTCAAAGTAAAGTTTAAAGCAAACTTGAAACATTTTAAGATATCTTGAAATGAGAGATCCTGTTGCATATCCGTGTTCCAAGGTACTACTCAAGTGCAAGGTATCTTGAATAGGGCTCTCTAAGAACTCCCATTAAAACTAATATACTGAGTTACTGGAAAAAATACTGGGGGAATTTGAGACATCTTGAAATCAAGAAGTTATTTTAATATTTGGGAAGTATCCCAAAGTGGTCAATGTTATTTAAAGATGTGTCAAAGTAAACAAAGGTGCAGTTCAAGTATCTTGAAGTTGCTAATGGTCATAATATGTGAGAATGTATTTCGGAGATACTTGTTTTTAATATCTAAAAAGCATGTGGCAAAGTGAAGTATCAAATGTTTCTTTTTCATTTCTTGCTAATTTAAGGTTTTTTAAAGTGTGTCTTACGATATGATAAATGTGATTTGATGATACTTAGTATATTTTTTAAAAAGAAGTAATTTCTAAACATGTAAATGTTATTTGCAGGTAGGTCTGATGCAGTTAGAGATCTCAAAACTGTTTCCACATACCTCAAAATAGCTTCTTGTCCTCTTTGAAATCTTTGAAGAATATTTCAAGCCATGTGAAGATATCTCAAAATTAGTTTCAGTTGTATCTTGAAAAGCACAAAATGTATTTTTAAATAAGAAAATGTAATAGTGATATCTTCAAATGTGATTCAGGTGTCTCAACATGTACCGTGGATCTTTATTTTATTGAAATCACCCAACGTTCCATACAAATCTAATCAATTTTTACAAAAATAGGTTTGAAAACAAATCCTCCCCCACCACTGAGAAAGAGCGCTAGGCCAGCAGAGTAAAACTTAAAGCTAGTAAAAATAAGTAAATAGATGAATTAATGTGAATAAAGATATATGTTAAATGTCATTTCACAATTTGTATCAGAACAACAAGCAAGCCATGAGGTCAATAGAATTGCTTCTTAAGCTTAGAGACAGGAGTGTCAAGTCACAGATCAGAGGAGAGCTACAGAAAAATTTCTGTATTGTAGGTTGACAAAAGCACAGTGGTCTCCATAATTCTTAGACTATGTTTGGAACAGCAACAACACTTCCTAGAGCTGGCTGCTTGCCCAGACTAAACAATCTGAGGGGTGAGGTCCTTGGTAAGAGAGATGACCAAGAACCAAATGGTCACTTTTGGCTGATCTTCAAAGAACCTGTGTTGAGATTGGAGGAATTTCCAGGAGACACCCAGCACTGCAACCTTTTCTCTATTCTGGGATTTGTGGCAGTGGGGCAAGGTGACACATGAAAGCCTACAAACAAGATTCCCTGTTTTCATGAAACCAAAACTGAAATGTTTGGCCTCCGTTCTAATTGTCATGTCCAGAGGAAACCAGGCAGTATCATCTATGCAATACTATTCCAATGGTGAAGTATGGAACTGGGAGATTAGGGTTGTGGGAAACCTGAATGCAGCAAATGAGAGACCCTTCCTTAATGAAAACCTGCTCCAGAGCACTCTGGATCTCATACTGAGCCAAACGTTCACCTTGCAACAGGTTAGTGACCCAAAGCACAAAACAAAAATGACAAAGTGGCATAGGGACAATTCTATACATGTCCTGGAGTGACCCAGCCAAAGCCCAGACTTGAACCCAATAAAACATCTCTAGTGAGACCTGAAAATACAGTAGCTGTCTACCAACAGTCTCTATCCAAACTGGAGCATGTTGAGGGTACTCTGAGACAAATGGCAAAGAATATCCACGTCATACTGTGATATTTCAGCTTTTTTTTTAAAATAAATTTACCGTTTTTGCTTTGTAATTTTGGAATATAGTGTTGTGTAGTAAACACAGAAAATAACTATATAATAACTATAATAATATATCTGAAAATAACTGAATACACCTTTCAGGACATCAGAAATACTTTTTCAGGTCTATATAATGTTTACTGTGTTGGTTTGCCATACCTGCATTTATTTTTAAAATTTTAGTATTGAGAATGATTTCCTGTAATTCGACTACTACAGAAGTCTTTCAAGTAAAAAGATTTACCACAACCTGTTTTCAAGTGTAATTAATATAAAAATATAGGAATGTGGCATAATATTACCACTGTCAATATCACAAAGTGTATTAAATTCAGTAAACACTGGCACCGTGGTTCTTTTGCAGTGCACTAATGTGCTGTACACATAATGGGTAAGTAGCCTATTTTTATGTTGCTGAAATACTACAATACAGTAAGGATTTTCTATTCACAACTCTCATTAAAATAATAAACTGGTCGTATTGGTTAAACGAAACTCGTTAACAATTTCGATCGATGGAAAATCGGTAATAAATATGTTTACCCCTGGCGTATGCTTTCGCAACCGTCATTGTCCTTCGAGTGTTCAACACAGTTTTATATTAGTCTCGTATTACTCGTTTATCACACGTTATTATTATTATTTGTAATATTCGCTAAAGTGAGCCTATTAGTTTTGGAAATATGCGTATGCTTAATTTACTGATGAGAAGTTCACTTTTGAAAATAAATTCACACAGTGATTAGAAAACAAAATATAAATTACTCATGTATTCATTTATGCTTTGCCGTCGAAAACATATTTCGAAGAGTCAGGATGGCCGAGCGGTCTAAGGCGCTGCGTTCAGGTCGCAGTCTCCTCTGGAGGCGTGGGTTCGAATCCCACTTCTGACACATCTTATTTTATGGTGGTCTGTTTTAATGACTCTTGATGCCGTTCTAATCGATTCACCGCGTTTTGTTCACATCATTAAGAGGTTTCGGAGGAATTCGCCATTAAGTGAGGCAAATGACATAGTACACTCCGGGTGTTTGTAAATGCTTTCACAATAATTACATCCTGACTGAAGAAGGGGCCTGAGTTGCCTCGGAAGCTTGCATATTGTAATCGTTTTAGTTGCATCAGCCAATAAAAGGTGTCATTTTGCTAGGCTTTTCTGTACACTCATAATGGCTAACACGGTACAACACCCTAGTACAATAAACCTCAAAAGAACTACGTGTGTTTCAACTTTTGCAATGGCTACATTTATAATGTAATATTAATAAGGCATAACTACGTAGTCGGCAGGATTCGAACCTGCGCGGGGAGACCCCAATGGATTTCTAGTCCATCGCCTTAACCACTCGGCCACGACTACTCCTATTTAACATTCGAGAGATGAGATTTTTGTATTTGTTATCTTAAGTCGTGGAAAATTATATGTGTAAAAGGATCGATGGGCTCCTTTTTTCTTTCCACATTTGTAGCATTTGATAAGCTGAAGGGAAGCGGTATTTGTAGAAGATCGAAATGTTAACGGAGTGGATAAAACATGTCTTTTACCAGAAGTGGGGTTCGAACCCACGCGGACATTTGTCCATTGGATCTTAAGTCCAACGCCTTAACCACTCGGCCATCCTGGTACACAAGAAACCTACTTCATATTTTATAATAGTAATCCGTTTTGTGCATTTTAGGTTTATTGGCTAAACCGATATGTAGATGTTTCTACACATCGCGTGAAATAATTTTATACTTTCTTTCAACATATTTTACCGTTTAAGCAGAAATCCGCTCCCCTCCTGCTACATTTGATCACATTTCTCAAATGTTCCACTACAATATACAAATTAAACGTATTTCTAGAGAAATAAATGACATAAGTAAGGACACTATATTAACTTTTTTTAGTGTTTAACTACTATTGTTACTGTTCCTACAATACTAAAGGGAAGTGGGGAGCTGCCCCTTATCTCATTGGCTTAATCTGTGAGTAGAACGTCTGAATTGTTACATTTCTGTTGTTTTTAAGGTGGAATTTACAAGCTATGCATAACCCTGAACTGGTCTAAACGGGTTTAAAATGTCAAATGAAAACGTGATTAATTTAACAACTTTAGCATGATGCGACTTGTTATACATTGGTAATACAGTATTATGGACTTTAAAGATGTGCTGTTAATATGGTAATACAGTATTATCATTATTCCTTGTCATGAATATGTCGAACAGCTACAATTTTGTGTAGAATTTCCTTGCACTGTACTGGGGATAGAATCAAAAGATTACATATACTATATATCTTTCCTGTGTCCTCTAATGGGACAAAACTAAGAAATATTATTTAGACCCCTCTTTGTATGTATCATATTGGGATAGATTTGAAAGATTAGGTTTGTCCTGTATTCCTTTGTCCTATGAAGGCGAATAACTAAAATATATGATGTAGATTCCTCATCTTTGTCCCATAATGGCACAAAATGAAACAATCAGATATAAACTCCAATCAGACAATAATCCAATCTGGGCAAAACCGTGTTTAATTGCAACAGCGTAAGCGTTTTTAGTAAGGGATAATTCTCTTGAACCTGTGCTCGCTCTAATCAGTAACATTCTCTATTGTGGACAGACGCCACCTTACAGGAGTACAAAGCGGACCGAGAGGGGCGGGGCTTATTTGCCTTCCCGATGCGGTTTGTTGCAACAGAGTGTAATTTCTGACCGCAGTAACAATGAGGTCAGTGACGTAACGCCACACCATCTCCAAATCCGAGGTATTGCAAGCTGCAGTTAGACCCATCTTCTTTGTCGTGGCTTTGTGGGAAAAAGGTGGGGAAAAGGAGACAAGACTGTTAGCGACAGCACGCCCCTTTCGTTCACGGATGGTAGGCCTACCACATATCTTAGGTGAGGCGAGAAGGCGCCCCCCTGTCGCGCATGTGTGACACAATCTATTTACCTGTACACATATAAAATGATAATTTATACTTCTTCTCCTCCTCTTCCTCATCCTCCTCCTCATGAATTTTCTATAATTATGAATGTAGTGAAAATTCGAGCAAAATGACACCTTTTTTGATTTACAAGTTTAGATTAAAAAAAATGAAAGATTTGATATAGACTCCAACTGCATTGTAAAGAACGGAGACAGAATTAAAATAAAATCAAATTTAGACACTTGTGTTCAGTAAATTAGACAGAAGTAATGTAACACTGAATTTCGCCATGTGTGACACAAGCTTAAAAGATTGCATTTTGTACTCCTCCCGTTTATACCATAATTGAGTCATATTTAATAAATAAAAAGGTTATAGATAGATAGATAGATAGATAGATAGATAGATAGATAGATAGATGTGTTTCTAAAAACTACAATTTAATTCCTTTTACGTTTGAAATGATAGGAACAGAAGTAGAAGGTGACAATTGGATAATGAGTAGTCATGCTTAACAGTGTTGGGGAAAGTTACTTTTAAAAGTAACTTAGTTACTTAAAAAAATGTAACTAAAATTGTTATACAGGTACTTATTATAAAATGTAATGCTTTACAAACAGTGCATTACTTTTATATTACTTTTTCTTCTTTCTTATACAAAACTGCTCATTTATCTGGCCAGCCATTGTTATTAAATTCTAAGCCCATTTATGAAAATTTATGAAAATGACCAGATTTGATATTTTTCTTGCGTTTTGTAAATATGTTTAGTCCTTCATGTGCTTTGAACTAATAACATCCATCCCCTGTTTCCATCCCCACCCTGAGACCCTGAAGATTTGCAGTTAGAACATTGGCCACCACTTCACCAGAACACAATCTTTTACCGTATCTATAGCAAATAACTGATATGAAAATAAACATACACTTAATTTATAGATTTCCCTTAGTTCTCCGCACGCAGCAGACTCCTTTCTGCTTGGCTGTGCAATTGGACTTTGCAAGCGATCAGCACTAGTAATGTCTGCCATGTTTACTTCTTGCTTTGCAAAAGAACTGTTACGATAATCACTGGCTCCCTGTGAACCCTAAACTAGGCATGTCAGCACAGTCAGGATTAAATGTATACCTACAATATAACTTTTGTCCCATTCTTTTTATTTGATTGCAGGCTAACATATGCACTTAACCTCTCTGTCACTAGCTGTGAACAGATGGACAGCATGCGCACAAAGATGATATTACACCGACAGCAGCAAGCAACATCTTTGCCAAAAAGGCAAATACAGTAATCCCTCCTCGATCGCGGGGGTTGCGTTCCAGACCCCCCAGCGATAGGTGAAAATCCGCGAAGTAGAAACCATATGTTTGTGTGGTTATTTTTATATATTTTAAGCCCTTATAAACTCCCCCACCCTGTTAACATTATTAGAGCCCTCTAGACATGAAATAACACCTTTTAGTCAAACGTTTAAACTGTGCTCCATGACAAGACAGAGATGACAGTTCTTTCTCACAATTAAAAGAAAGCAAACATATCTTATCTTCAAAGGAGCGCCATCATAAAGGAGCGCGTCAGGAGCAGAGAATGTCAGAGAGAGCGCTCGCAAAGAAAAGCAAACAATCAAAAAATCAATACATGCTTTTAAGTATGCAGAAGCACCGCGATAAAGCGGCATTTTGTAGAGGAGCGTCCGTGTCCTCTGTGCAAACAGCCCCTCTGCTCACACCCCCTCCGTCAGGCAGAGAGAGTGAGAAAGATAGAGAGAAGCAAACAAGCACAGCGCAGGAAGCATATCTTATAGCATTGAGGAGTTTTAGTTAATATGCAATACATGCTCTGATTGGGTAGCTTCTAAGCCATCCGCCAATAGCGTCCCTTGTATGAAATCAACTGGGCAATCAAACTGAGGAAGCATGTAACCTAAATTAAAAGACCCATTGTCCGCAGAAAACGGCAAACCAGTGAAAAATCTGTGATATATGTTTAGATGTGCTTACATTTAAAATCCGCGATAGAGTGAAAGTCAAAGCGCGATATAGCAAGGGATTACTGTACTTCTGTAAAATAACTTCAGTCATTTTTTATTTCTTGCAGTAAGCAGCAACATATCCTTTTTTTTAAGTAACACAGGTATTTTTTATCTCATTAGAATAAGTATTGCATTACATTACTCATTACTTTAAAAGGTAATCTGACAAAATAATTTACGTTACTTATAGTGCATTGCTTCTAACATATGGGGTGTATTGACAAGGAAGCTGAGACAGGGTATAGGAGGCAGGTGGAGAAGTTTGTTTCTTGGTACAAAGAGAATTGTCTGCAGCTTAACATCAGCAAACCAAGGAACTGGTTATTGACGATTGCTGCACCAAATGTCCGGTCAGCATTCAAAGAGTGGATATAGAGGTGGTCCATTCCTACAATTACTTGGGGGTCCACATCAGTGACAGGCTGGATTGGTCTGGGATCACAGAGGAACTAGCTGGCCCTTTTTCCTTAGGAGACTGCATCCCTTTAATATGGGTAGTGATGTCTTTCACATCTTCTACAACTCTGTGATGGCCAGTGCAGTATTCTTACACTGTGGTGTGTTGGGCTGCTAACATCACTTCAAGGGGGGGCCCATTGAATCAACAAGTAAATTAAAAAGGCAGCAAACATACAAACTATAAAAACCTGGACATAGACACAAATAGATGAACATACTCAGGCTTGGTCCGTGATAGAAAAAAAATCCTGCAGTAATTCTTTATAGTCCTCGCTTTGTTCCCTAATAAATGAAAATTATTGCCAATAACAACCCAATTGTGCTTCACTCACTCAGAATATGGAAACCAATGTAGTAAGTATTTTAAGATAGAGAAGCTTTTAACTGTGGCACCTCTGCACAAGAACCACCTTTTTCAACCCCTGCAAACATATGCAGTTTTTAATGTCTGGAAAACATTTGGGATTAAATCACTTAGAGATCTTTATATAGACAACATCTTTGCATCCTACGAACAATTACATTCCAAATTTAATTTTCCAGCAGCACATTTATTTCACTATCTTCAAATCAGAGACTTTGTTATACAGAACCTGCCCAATTTTCCTCACCTCACACCTACCTCTATGCCTGACAAAATACTGATCAGTCTTGAGGACTCAGACTGCATTTCTGCAAAATATAAAATCATTTTACAGTCCCTCCCTTTCAAAGATCCAAGAGGACACTGGGAAAAAGATCTCTCATTCTACATCTCAGAGCTCCATATGTGCAAAGCAAACAATTATTCAACTCAAAATTATATATTGAGTATATCTGATTCATTTAAAACTTTCAAAAATGTTTCCAGGGAAAGATCCAACCTGCGAACGTTGCAATCAAGTTCCAGCCTCACTGGGCCACATGTTTTGGGCCTGCACCAAATTAACATCATTCTGGACCAAAATCTTTAAATGCCTCTCAGACAGCCTTGGTGTCACAATCCCTCCTAACCCATTAACAGCTGTGTTTGGTGGGCTCCCAAATGAGCTTAAAGTGGAGAAGGACAAACAATCTGTGATTGCCTTCACTACACTATTGGCATGCAGACTTATCTTGCTCAACTGGAAGAATCCTAACTCTCCTATTCTAAGTCGGGGGTACCTGATGTTTTATATTATTTGAAACTTGAAAAAAATCAAATTCTCACTTAAAGGATTTGTGCAGAACTTTTTCAAAACCTGGCAGGATCTAATCAATAACATTTTAGAATAAGCTTTTAAAGCGCTGAGGAAGTAGATTCTCTCCCTATTTCTTTTTCTTCTCCATTTATCTTTATTCACTTATTAATTTATCTATTTACTTATGTTTACTAGGTTTAAGTTTTACTCTGCTGGCGTGCTCTCTTTCTCAGAGGTGGGGGTTGATTTGTTTTCGATCCTATTTTTGTAAAAATTGATCTATTTGTCTGGAATGTTGTGTGATTACAATAAAATCAATAAAATTAAAAAAAATGGCAGGTTCAGATATGGGGCACATTCTGGACCCCCAGAGGTAGTAGCAAAGGAGAGCATTAAAAGTAAAACTGAGTGCCATTATGAACAAACCTGCACATCCTCTCTCAGACACACTAACGCTGAGGTCTTTCAGACAACAAATCATTCAACAAAAGTGTGTAAAGAAATGCTACGGGGGCTCCTTTATACCAACAACAATGTGTCTGCATAAAGCCTCACTGTGACCGTGACAGCCAAGTCAGAAGTTTTCTTTTCTTTCGTTCTTTTTCTTTTTTTTCTTTTTTAGTCATTCTGGTGTGTGTTCAGTTTTTTTTTATATTTATTTATCTCTGTATGTATTTATTTATTTAATGAGCTCATGTAAAACGTCAAATTTCACCCTGGTGACAAATAAAGTTCTACCTATTGATATTCCGTTAAAATATTTCAAGTAAATAAGATGGAAATTTCTTTATACTCACTTATAATGGCACCAGAAAGTGGTGATGTGGTGCATGTTGATTACCTCATGCAAGTGAGAATTTGATTGTACTGTACTCTGTGCACATGACAAGAATGGCCCTATAAACCTTAATGGAAATAAACAGGTCATCTGCCTAAAACACACATTCAGCAGTACCATTTATCTAACTTTTATATGATTGATAGTGTTATTAGTTTTCAAATTGCATCGGTAATCCCCTCATTTTACAACAATGCATAAGACATCCTTATGAATTCAATGATTCATCTCTATGACATTTTTTCTGACGTATTTGTATTTGTAGATCTCACACAGTTGTTCTCCCGTCTTTGTTCATTTATTATTTTTCACATTTTCAATATGTTTTCTGGTAACAGTTTAGCCTGTGGCTAGGGTGGTGATCATGACAGCTGATTACTGAAATGTTTGTTGATTTACCTATTCTGACTTTCGAGAATTTCTTTACTGACCTACTTCGGATGAAGATTTGAGCCTTGATACAGTAGCTGAGGTGAAATTCACATTCTGTATAAGTTAGTGGAGCAGACTGTTTGGAACCTACACTAAATAGCGCCTACAGAGCCTTGGTGTGTAGAGTCAATTAAATATTATCTTTCAATTTATTTTTAATCAAGTAGCCATCCATCTTCAAACTATCTTTTCTTTTCAGGGTTATGAAGTTGGCGCCAATCCCAGTAACAGTGAGTGCAACCAAGCAACCCAACCCTGGAGAGAGTGATAGTCCAATATAAGGGTTTCTCTGGACCCTTTTGGTGTGTGTTTCCTGTTTTCCTGATTGTAAGATCTATTTTGAGCATAGGGTAAATTTTAAAGTTATTATAGATGTAACCTTCACTTAAATATTTTAGCTTTGTTTATGTCAGGCCTGGATGAAGAAGTAGTCCCAAAATGATTTGACACAAGAGGTAATGGCAGTAGATGTTAGGACATCCGGTTGACATCGTGGCTTTAAACCAGTTTGATACATAAAGGTAAAGCATCCTAATTGAATTATGAAGAATTACATAAGACATTTTTTATTTGAAATTTGAAATAAGAGAATAATATGGAAATTTTTGTGCTAAGATATAAATTGTTTCAAACCCCTTTGTTCAATTTAGTGATGCTCAATTATAAAATTGTTGGAAGCCATTGAGATTTATTTAACGATTATTCTGAATTTGTATTTTGAAGGCTGAATGGATGTTCCTTCTCAATATAAGATACTGAATCTTATAAATTCAGCCTGCTGTTGTGGACTTTCATTTGTGTATAGATAGATAGATAGATAGATAGATAGATAGATAGATAGATAGATAGATAGATAGATAGATAGATAGATAGATAGATAGATAGATAGATAGATAGAACTTTTTTTACAGAATCTCAATTAAGAAACAAGCCAACAAACAAACAAATAAATAAATAAACACATGCACACTTTGGTAGACCACACACCAGGATGACTATAAAGCAAGAAAACTGAAAAGAAAGAAAAGTTCTGACTGAACTCTCTCAGTCCCAGTGAGACATTACACGGACATACAGCACATCATGTGTTTCTACTCACATAATTATTTTCTTTTTTTAACTCATTATTGTCCCTAAATTGCCCCATCCTACCTTTTTTGGAATGTGTTGCAGACCCTCAATGGCAAGTATATAGTAGATGTGTGTTTACAAAAATATGGTGACCAGACTAAAAATTGATTTACATGTCACAGTGAATTTTTAAATGATTGCTTTCTGTTTTTATTTGTATTTTTATACCGTCCTAACATTTTCCAAGTTAAGGTTGTATTTTCCTTTTTTGATCAAAGACCAATTTATGTTGAAATACGAAAGTATGATGTTGGGCTGAATGAAATAATAATAACAATATATAAATAATTATAATGACAACAAAACTGGTTCTGTCTTTTCAACTTATGTATACCTGGTGTGGTTTAGTGGTTTTAGCACTTTAAAATATAAATATTTTCAGACATCAGATTTACTCATATAATGTAAATACATTTTCAGCAGTTTTGAAAACATATTTTAAAGTCAACAGGTGTTTTTCAATTAAAATGTTTCAAGTACCTTAACATCCTGTTGTTGGGTGGAGAGCAGAACGATAAAGCTAAACCTCTGACATTTAGCAGTCCAGGAAACTGCAGAATGAGACTTAAGCACCTCACTCTTCTCTAAGGTAACCTATTTTCTAGTATAATCTTTTATGATAAATTCTCATTTTTGGATTTATCCCTAGTGACAATTTTCACATTGTATTTAGACATAGTAATATTTGTGATTATTTTTATTTCAAGAGTGAAAATATGCTATTCCTGTTCTCCTGAAAGCGATGCTATTTCCTGTCTAAAAACACATTTGTCAGATTAGTAAATATGCACATTCTTATCTGTTCTTAGTAAATGGACTGTAGTAGTTTTACTATCATTTAATAATCTAATGAGTGACTGAAATCATAATTAGAAGATTAGTTAATTAATGGAGGAATTGTAAGAATTTCCTGTCAGCATTTGTGTTTTATTAATTGCATTGCTGGAGTTGTGTTGCCCTGGTTAACAGTTCAGGGTGGTTTCCTGCCTTGGGCTCGATATTTCTGGGATAGGCTGCAACCTAATCCGAGACCCTTTCTTTAGATTAACAAAGTTAGAAAAATCTACATATGTTGTTTCAGGAGTCCTTTGATTTATATGAACAACCAATCAACTTCAGTCAGATTTAACTTTATAGTTTTCTGATTTTGTAATTCACACTTACTGCAGAAGTGCCATACTGGTGTGAATTGTTTCTGCCATTTAATATCTGTATCCAGTGTCAGTAGCCCTAGCATCAAAGGGACACATTGCCTGCAGGCTTTTACACCATGTCATTTAATATTTTGAAAACATCAATGAAATGTTCTCTGATCCACAGGTAACTAGCAGCTCTCGATTGTGAACTTTCTCTCTTTTAATTGTTTTTAACATTACTGATACAGTCTACCTATTGTTAATAACCTCAAAACTTTAACAGAAAAGTGAGAACAATAACAAAAAAAAGGTGCCAGTGTGGTTCTTCAGAACATTGCCATACAGGAACAATATTTGGTTCCCAAAAGATCTATCAACCTTTAGGTTCCAGAAAGAATCATGAACAATTAACAAACGGTAAAAGATTTGTGAAAATACCAATATGTCATGATTTTAAAAGGAGTCTTGCTGCATACAATAACACAAGCAGGTTTTCTTAATTTGTTAGTGTCCTGCTATGCAGTCTATCATACAGTAAAGATTTCAGGTTTTTTTCTGCATAAAGAAAGTTTTTCAAAGCTTAAACAACCAAATTCATATGCAAAAACCATCCCAGAATGAAACTGTACTTTGCTCATCTATGATGAACCACACAATTCAGTAAATAACCATAAAGTGCCATTAAATAATCAATATTTTTAAGAGTGTATGGCTTCTGTGTGATAAAGGTGTGAAAAAACTAGCATTGTTGTTTGCATGTTTGTTTGAGAAATGTAACTTACAGTGTTGTTTATTTCTGAGATTGCAGACTATACATTTAGGCAAAGTAACAAAGTGAAATTAAGAGGAAACTACTAGAAAAAACCCTGTGGGGCTCCAAAATCACTGATCAGTCATTACATTAACGTTGCTTGTTCTCCTTGGTTCTCAGTAGTGTTTCACTAGTTATTCTGGTAGTCCTACCAGATCCCAAAAATATGCACATTTGGTTGACTGGCTTGTCTGAATTGGTCCTATGTGAACAGTGAGATGGCATAGTACATTTTATAAATTTAAAGTTGGATTACATGAAATAGATAAAGCAATACATACACATCTACACTGATGAGGCAAAACATTTTGACTACCTGCTTAATATACTGGTGCTACTTCGCATGCCACCAAAACAACTCTGACACACCAAGGCATGAACTCTACAAGACCTCTGAAGGTGTCCTGTGGTATCTGCACCAGGGTGATAGCAACGGATCCTCTAACTACTTTAAGTTGCATGGTGGAGCCTTTGCAAATTGAACTTGCTGTTCCAAAACATCCCACAGAGACTCAATTGTATTGAGATCTGGAGAATATGGTGGCCAGGATAACGCTTTGAACTCATTACATTTTACTCAGACCATTCCCAAACAATCTGTGCAGTGTAGACCATCATGTTATACTGCTAGAAGATTCCACATCCACTGGGGAATACTGTTGTTTTGAAGGAGTTGTAATGTGTCTGGGAAAGCAGACTACTGTAAACAGAGCATCAGCCAGGTTGCCCCATTTAATTAAAACAAAAAATATAACTGTACAGCATTAAAAATTGAAGGCAAATATGACTACTATCAGCCTTATTCTAAATTATTGCTGACAATGTGTGAGATCTCTGTCCTTCTCATATTAGAACATTAGAACAATCTAGATGAGAACAGGCCATTCAACCCAACAAAGCTTGCCAGTCTGACCCACTAAATTCTTCTAAAAAACGGCAAGTTTAGTTTTGAAAGTCCCTAAAATCGTACTGTCTACCACACTACTTGTTAGCTTATTCCAAGTGTCTATGGTTATCTGTGTAATGAAAAACTTCCTAACAAGTTTCCAACTGTGTCCTTGCTTAAACTTAAAAGGTTCACCTCTTTTAATCTCTCTTCATAATTCAAGCCTTGTAGCCTTGGACTCAGCCTAGTCGCTCTTCTCTGGACATTTTCTAGTGCTGTTATGTCCTTTCTGTAGCCTGGAGCCCATAACTGCACAAAGTACTCCAGATGAGGCCTCACCAGTGTGTTATAATGCTGGAGCAGATCCCCATCAGACTTGTAATCCACACACTGCGCTATATAACCTGACATTCTGTTTTCCTTCTTAATGGCTTCTGAACACCGTCAAGAAGTCGATAGCTTAGAGTTCTCTATGACTTCTAAATCCTTCTCATAAGGTGTACTCTTGATTTTCAGACCTCCCATTGTGTATTCAAACCTGTCATTTTTATACTTTACCTTCTTAATGGTTGCCCTCATGTTCTCATACACCCTACGATTGACTTTGGAATTATTAGTCTTATATGCCTTATAAAGCTGTTTTTTTCCTTTGCAGCTTGTTTTTTTTAACTATTTATTAACCCACCATGGGAGTTTTTAGAAATTTTGCATTAATTCCAAATTTAGGTATTTACAGTGCCTGTCCTGCATTAGATGTAAAACATTTTTAAACCTGTTCCACTGCTCCTTGACTGTTTCCACATTTAAAAGCTTATCCCAGTCTGTCCTCCTTAGATTTTGCCACATCTGCTCAAAATTTGCCCTATCAAAGTTAAAAAATTTTAGTCTTTGCATCTGAACTCTTACAAAACACTGAGAACTGCATCATATTATCGTCACTTGACCCTAGTGGTTCAATCACCTCTACACCCTCATTTCTATGTTGATTATTACAAAATGTTAAATCCAGACAGGCTTCACCCCGTGTTTGTGCTTTAACATGCTGTGTTAAAAACAGTCACTGATTACTTCTAAAAACTCTTGTGCTCCTCCATCTGAAAGGTTATCCCAGTTAATATTTGGATAATTAAAGTCCCCCATGACTATAATATCTCCCTGTAAACCTGCCTTTTTGATAGTACTTAAAAGATGTGTGGTGAAATTACTCTCTGCATTGGGTGATCTATAACACACTCCTAAAATAAGGCCTCTTTCCCTAATACTTTCCAGACAAGGCCACATGTCCTCACTAAGGCATGGCTCGTTGACCAACTGAACAGGATTTGCATTTAAATTCTGCTTTACATAAACTGCAACCCCACCTCCTTTTCTGTTCTCTCTATCCTTCCTTAAAATGTGTATCCCTCTGTGTTAAACTTATCCCCATGTTTGTTATTTAGCCAGGTTTCTGTTATTGCTATAATATCATAATTCTTCTCTGCTACATACAGCTCCAACTCACTTGCCTTATTTTTGATACTTCTAGCAGTAAGGCCAGCAATTTTAATGTGTTATTCCTTTTACATTTAAATGTTGGGTTATAAATATATTAGTATGCATTTTTATTTCTTCAACGTTGTTTGTTCCTCCACAAATAGTTTTAAACCTTCCCTCCCATTAAATTCCATGTCCCCCCATTATGTAGGTCAAATACTGACCCTGTTCCTTGGTAGCCTCTTTTTATATCATTGGTGCTGGAAGGGTGTGGGCAGAGGTAGGAATTGCTCTTGGCTGGCCATTCAATGCTACAGGGGAAAGGGAAGATAAAGACAGTGTCAGTGCTTCCTCTCATCCCAGGGTGGAACTGTTAATTTCACCAGTGCCTGGAAGATGGTCCCCAGGCACATTTGCGTGGCAGGGTGTTACCTGGACTGCAATGATATTTAGGTAGGAGGTACATGTCAAATTTATGTCCACATGAATACCTTGACAAAGCATCACACCTTGTCCACTGACTTGTCTTCTTCCCACAGTGCTTCCTGGTGATATCTCTTCCCCAGGTAAATGACACATACACACCAGACCATCCATATGGTGCAAAACAAAATGGGATTCATTGGACCATTAATCCAAAGTCTAGGTCTGATGTTTGTGTTCCTGTTTTGGGTGCTTTTGAAGGTGGATAGGGGTTAGCATAGGTACTCTGACTGGCCTATGGCTATATGCAATCCAATACTCAGCAGGAATTGATGCATTCATGACATATTACTCCTGTAATCATCATTAAAATTATATGCAGATTGTACCACCTTAACTCTTCTGTTGGGTCATACCAGATGGGGTAGCCTTTGTTAACCTCACACATCAATGAATGTTGTGCTGTGTTCAAATGCATTTGGGCAGAAGGTAAATCCAAGTTGCTGATTTGGGAACTCCATGCAAATACTTTACCAACTCAGAAATACAAGTCAGACAATTTATAGAAAGCAAAGCTACCCAAATTATCAATTGTTTAAAATAAAACATACAAATAATCACCTAGTTAGCCTGAAATATAACCTTTGGTTGAATTGCATTTGGAGTGAAGTAATACACATTTAATACATTTACATGGTTCTCTATTGCCATAACAAAATGTTGTTTCAATAACCTCAACCTCTTGTTTTTCTAAATAGTCTGACCAGAAACTGAAGTGAATGCACTTAGTTGGGAAAGTGGCCTCTGAACATGCTGTCGGTGGTTCATTATTTTTACTGTCAGTTGCTCAAAATGACTAACTCTGAGTACACCACATGCCTTGCTATTTTGGAAATGCTCTGCCTCAGATGTGCAATGATTTATCCCTTATCAAAATCACTCAGGTCTTTACACCTGCCAATACCTTCTACTTTCAAAATGTCAACTACGAGTACCTAATGTATTGCTTAATATATCCCGGATCTTGATATGCACCGTTGTTGTGAGATGATCAACGTCATTCACGTCATCATAAGTTTTCGTTCATCAGTCCATATTGTGAAAGAAATAGCCAGACACACAACAAAGGTTTGGGGCAGCCACCCGTTTAGTTTCCCTGGCTGCAAAAGGCTTAAATCTGCGTACAGTGTTACAGGTTACAGTCTAAAACAGAACTGCTCAAGTATGGAGGATGGAGGGTTTTTAAGGCGGTTCAAGGGATGTGATGTCATCGGAGCTGAACCGGAAGTGATGTCTTTGGACCGTAATCATACGCAGGCAGAATTTCTCATGTTTGATCTGAAGATAGAAAAGAGTGAGGTTTTTCAACCAGCCACCCCCTGGCCTGCCGTGAAATTGGTGTTTTCTGGTCCCTTTGGTTGACTCCCAAGCTCACCTGTGTGACAATATATATACTGTATATATTTAAGGATATGCATGATTAACTAAGCAATAAAAATGTAATTTCGTGAAGACTGCCCAGTTTTTCAGGTTTTCAGGAAACCCAAAACAGTTTTCCTTATCTAAAGATGCATCCATTAAGAACTCCAGATTTGATAATCAATATGAACCAACTAAGGCCTTTGAGATCTTATACCATTTATTTAGGATCTTATCCAATAAGTTAAGTTGTATATATAATTGAATGTAAATTTTTGAACTAATAATTTTGTTAAATTATTTCATTAAGAAATGAATACTTTATCAAAACTAGGCCATATTCAGATAAAAGAAACATCTTCCATGTATTCTTTAGATGATTTGATTTATTTAATAGAAAAATAATAAAGAATAAAATTTAGTTCATACTCATATGTTAGGGCACCCATAGCTTTATCCTCCTATAAAGTGACACAGTTTGTGCCAAGAGAGACAATAATTAGGAAATTATTGAAGACATCAAGAGTTTTGGAAAATGTAGTGTAAGGGTTTCAGGAAATATTGAACTAGAGGAAAGTGTTGTTTCCATTGCCCATTTCTTTTTAAATTCCAATACCCTTTTTTTCAGTTACATAAAGATTTGATTATAATGGTGAAAAGATAAAGAAGTTCAATAGGATTCACAAATTTTCAAGCATCACTATGGCATATTTTTATATTATACTCATGATATTTAAAAGCATAAATACTGGATTTCACTGCAATATAACCCTCCACATTATGTTTTTACAGCAATGAATGAACACAGAAACATTCAATGGCTTGAAGCTGCCATTGGCACGGCCATCATTGCATTTGCTGGGCTCATCATCTTTATTTGTTGCTGCTATTTCCGGAAGAAAATAGGTAAATCCTTGCATTTGAAATCATGTAAGATAACTACTTTATCTTGCTGTACCCTTTGCATTTTATGAACCCCTTTCTGTTGACCGGTTTCATATTTGTTGATTATGCACTACTGTTTAAACTTGTTAAATATGTGTACAACAGTGAAAACATTGATTCCTGGTTCCAAACATTGCTTCTTATAGTGTTAGCAATCATTCACTATATAGCAAATAATTTACATATTAAAAAATTCTTAAATAGGTTTAACCCGATTCCAGGTCATGGAGGGTTAGCTGTTTTGGATGCAAGATTCAAATCAACCTTGTAGAGGGAGCAGCAAGAGCAGGAGCAGGTCGCATACAATAATTCATCTCACATAACTAGCCAAATAAAGTTTTCAAATTAGTTTGCTCTTTGTGTCATCACTGTTTTGAGAGTATTTTATTCAAACGGAGATAAACATGTTATATAATTGTATTGTTTAAAGATCTGAAAGGAATTATTACAATCTATCTCAGATGTTTCTTTAAAATAGATTCTTCAGCAAGAATATGGGGACATGGTTGGAAACTTGTGGAGAGCAGCTTTCTCAGAAATGTTAGAAACACTTCATACAGAGAAACAAAGACATGGAATAAGTTATCAAAAAACGTGGTGGAGAGTAGGACTTTAGAGGCCTACAGAACTCAAAATAATGTTATTTTAGAAAATCTAGTTGGATAGGAATGGTCTGTTCTCTTCACAATTGTTCTAGCTTTCGAATAACTGTTTAAGATTTCTAATAAGAGTAAGAAGTACATCAGTTAGGCTGATTTGTGTTTTTGTTTTATGTATTTTATGTTTTGGCAATGTGTTGTATGGTAGGAGAAAAAAACTCACTGTACTCTGTACATGTAACAATGCTACTACTACAAAACTGTTACTACTTCTGCCCTAATTCTGATACTAAATTACAAGTAACATTTAATAAATGTTCCAAATGTCACAGACAACAATTAAAATGGGTGTAACATTTGTCAAGGTGGCAACCCCCATAGTTGGAATACATTTTAAATTTACAAATTTTCACAGAGTACAGTCAAAATCACAGGCCAAGAAACTTTGACATATCATTCATTCCACTATGATTTACACTTCTCGATTATAGTTCCATGAATTTGGGTTTTCATCTCTGGCACTACACTGCACTTACTGTAGTTCACTTGTTCTCTACAAATCTTTATGGGTCTCTTCTGGGTAATCCAATTTTCCTCGTACTTTCTGAAAAACTGTGAGTTAGGTAATTGACCATTTATAGGAATACTACACTAATTTATTTGTGTTACTTACCCCATGTACTTATCAGTATTGGGCAATTGTGACCAAAGCTGTGCAACGGCAAATGATGTGAAAAGGTCTATGAAAAAAAAAACCTCTCCTGTTACTTGTGTTGTTAATTTCACCATATCCGTTATCCAGTTGTATGCAAAATGCAGGCTGTTTTGCTAAAATAATGTTAAATATATTGTGGCAAAGGTGCTGTATAGGCATTGACCCGACACAGATTGACACCGGAGGCATACTTATAATTAAACAAAAAGATTTTATTTTTCTTCAGCTGTGGGGTACGTCTTCCTCGTGTCCCACAGGCCCAACACAGTCCCAAAACACCACAAAGAAAACACCAAAATCACTCCTCTTCCTTCACTCCTCCCAGGCAGCTTTGTCATCTTCCTCCTGACTCTGGCACCTGGAGTGGTGACTGTCGGCTCCTTTTATAGCCCACCCGGAAGTGCTGCAGATGCTCGTTGACCTACTTCCGGCTGCACCTCCGGGTGTGGCTGCATTCCCGCCCAGACGGGCATATTAGGCAGTGCTGCTCACCCTGGTGGTGGCCACGGAGCCCAACAAATATTAGTTCCGGTGTTCCAAAATATTGGGCCTGATGCAACCCAGGGGGGCTGCCATCAAGTGTTCCAGGGGACGTAGTGTGCATCCCATGGCTGTTCCCCTGGATCCAGTGTCAAAGGGGCATCCCGACCGGCCATGGGTCCCGACCATCTGCCACAATATACTTCTGAAATTATCGGTACACATCTTAGAGACAACAAACTAAAGCCTTCTGGGATTGACATTTTCAATTAAACACAGTACTTTTGACCAGCCAAGAACGGTTTTAGTTTGCTGTTTATGATGTGCACTAATGATTTCAGAAATATATATCGAACATCATTTTAGTAAAAAAAAATCATGTGTTTTGCACTTTTTGAGCACTCAGCTTGATAATGGACATGTGGATTATTTGACATAATAGTAACATAAGATTTTTTTCTCTTTTCCATGGTTATTATTCACATTGTTTGTCATTGCACAGGTTTGGTCAGTATTGACTTCTGTTATATCATGAGCAGTTTTCCCTCCAATCTTTAGATTAGATTAGATTAGATTCACTTTATTGTCATTACACATGTATAAATACAGGGCAGCGAGATTCAGTTTACCATCTAATCAGAAGTGCAAAGAGCAGAAGTACAATAAATATAATATGTGCATATTATTTACAGTTAAATGCGATATATACAGTTAAATACGATATGTACAGTTAAGAGCACAGTGAAGATGGGAATAGATATATAGATATATAAAAATAGATACACAAATGTTCTAAATGCGGATGGCAAATATACATATTTTACAATATACATTTATGTACCTATACATGTATTTGTATGTACTATAATACTATAAGTACTATATATATATATATATATATATACATATATATATATATATATATATATATATATATATATATATATATATATATATATATATATATATACATACATACAGATGTACAACATACAGGTGTGTTATGTATGTGCAGTAATAATATAAGTACTATTATATATATACACAGATGTACAATATACAGATGTGATATGTATGTGCTGTAATACTATGAGTATTGTAATATATACAGATGTGATATATGATGTACAATGTACAGGTGTGCTGTGTGTGCACAGGTATGTACAGATATGTACAAGGAAGGGAGGAGGAGTAGTGTAGAGGATTAAGTGTGTGGATGTGAAGGTTCAACGGGGGACTGAGTTCAGAAGTGTGACTGCTGTGGGGAAGAAGCTGTTCCTAAACCTGCTGGTTTTAGTTGGAAGGCTCCTGTAGCGCCTTCTGGAGGGGAGGAGCTGGAAGAGTTTGTTGGCTGGATGAGAGGAGTCCTTAAGAATGCAACAAGCTCGGCGTAAACATCTCTTCTTGTGAACGTCCTCAATGACCGGAAGTGGAGTCCCTATGATGCGTTGTGCGGTTTTCACCACCCGCTGCAGTGCCTTGCGGTCAGCAACAGAGCAATTCCCATACCAGGCTGTAATACAGTTAGTCAGGATGCTCTCTATCGCACAGTGGTAGAAGTTGCCCAGTATGACAGCAGATAGTTGGCTCTTCTTCAGTATCCTCAAGAAGAAGAGGCGCTGATGGGCCTTCTTGACCAGGCTGGAGGTGTTGTTTGTCCATGACAGGTTCTCCGAGATATGTATCCCCAGGAATTTAAAGCTGGAAACCCGTTCGACAGCCATGCCATTGATGTGAATGGGGTGGTGGGTGTCTCCTTCTTCTTCCTGAAGTCCACAATGAGCTCCTTGGTTTTGGTGGTATTCAGGAGCAGGTTATTTTCAGCGCACCACGCAGCTAAGTGTTTTACCTCCTCCCTGTAATTAGACTCATCGTTATCACTGATGAGACCGATCACCGTGGTATCGTCTGCAAACTTGATGATGGAATTGGATCCATACATGGGCCTGCAGTCATGAGTGAAAAGGGAGTAGAGGAACGGGCTCAACACGCAGCCCTGTGGAACGCCAGTGTTGAGTGTAATGGTGGTAGAGCAGTTATGGCCAGACCTGACATGCTGGGGTCTGTTGGTCAGGAAGTCCATGATCCAATTACAGATAGAATTATTGATACCAAGATCCACAAGTTTAGTGATCAACTTGGAAGTGATGACTGTATTAAATGCTGAGCTGAAGTCAACAAACAGCAATCTTGCATAGGTTTTCTTATTGTCCAGGTGTGAGAGTACACAGTGAAGCGCTGTGAATACAGCATCCTCTGTACTCCTATTGTTATGGTAGGCAAATTGGTGAGGATCCAGTGTGGGGGGCAGGCATGTCTTGAGGTGTGCCAGTACCAGTCGCTCAAAGCACTTCATAGCTATGGGCGTGAGTGCTACAGGGCGGTAGTCATTCAGGCACATTGGTGATGAGTGTTTCGCACTGGCACTATGGAGGTGGTTTTGAAGCATGCTGGCACTGCTGCCTGGGCAAGGGACAGGTTGAAAATATCCGTGAAGACCCCTGCCAGCTGTTCAGCACATGCTCTAAGGACACGTCCAGGGATGCCATCAGGGCCAGCAGCCTTATGAGCATTGATGCGGCTTAGTGCGTTATGAACCTCCGTGTGGGTGAGTGTGATGGTATGGCAGTCATCAGAGGGTAGGGTTATGGTGGACTTTTCCTTGTTGTCCTTGTCAAAGCGAGCGTAGAAGTCGTTCAGCTCATTGAGGAAGGACATATCCATGGCTGTCTGTGTGGAAGTGCCGCACTTATACTCAGAAATGGCCTGGATGCCCAGCCACATACGTCGGGGGTCAGAGTTGACAAAGTGCCCCTCCACCTTCAGTTTGTAGCTAAGCTTGGCCTTGTTGATGCCCCTCTTCAGTTCTGCCCTGGAAGTACTGTAGGCCTGTGTGTCACCTGATCTGAAGGCATTGTTACGTGCCTTTAGCAGAAGCCGCACTTCCCTGTTCATCCATGGTTTCTGATTCGGGTACGTTGTGATCTGCTTCTCTGTGGTAACACTGTCAATTGTGGTGCTGATGTGTTCCAGTACTGAGTGTGTGTAGTAGTCAATGTTTATTTGTGAGTCGAAGGTGGCCTGAGAGGCAAACATGCTCCAGTCTGTGTCCTTAAACCTGTCCTGGAGTGTAGAGTCAACCCCCGCTGGCCACACTTTGATGGTCTTCACTGTTGGTCTCACACGGTTGATAAGTGATGAGTATTTGGGGGTGAGAAACAAAGAAAGGTGATCAGACTGTCCCAGGTAGGGGAGGGGTGTAGCTGTGTAGGCTCCAACAATGTTAGTGTAAACATGATCCAAGGTTTTATCCCCTCTGGTATGGCAGGAGACATGCTGGTGAAATTTAGGTAGCACCATCTTTAGGTTGGAGTGGTTGAAATCACCTGCTACAATAAATGCAACCTCAGGGTGAGCAGATTGTTGTTTGCTAATGGCTTCATAGAGTTCTTTCATAGCAAGCTTAGCATTAGCATCCGGTGGGATATATGCAGCTGTTATTATAGTGGAGGTGAACTCCCTCGTCTACACTTAACCATGAGATACTCAAGGTCAGCTGAACAGTGTTTTCCAACAATGACAGAGTTTGTACACCAAGCCTTGTTAATATAAATGCACAATCCTCCGCCTCTTGTCTTACCGGAATCATCAGCTGTTCTGTCCGCCCGGAGAATGTGGCGCCCGACTAGCTCTATAGCATCGTTAGGTATACCGCTGTGTAGCCATGTTTCTGTGAATATCATGATGTTACAGTCCAGTATTCTCCTATTGTCAGTGATCCAAAGTCGCAACTCGTCCATTTTATTCGCCAGGGACCGCACATTAGCAAGGAAAATACTGGGTAAGGATAGCCGATGTGGTGTTAGCCTTAGCTTAGCTGTTAGCCCTCCGCGTTTCCCCCGCCTTTGTTTAATAATAATAATAATACATTTTATTTATAGGCGCCTTTCAAACACTCAAGGACACGGTCTCTGCGCCGTCTTCGAGTACTTCCGGTCGGCCGGGTAGCCTGCGAAGCGTCGGGTGTTCTTCTTATCTCAGGGATGAGATGAAGGTTGCTAATAAAACAGCCCGAGTTGTGTAGATCAATATCCAAAAGCTCTTGTCGGGTGTAGGATGTAAAAGCGAAGCTGTTCTGAACGAACAGACCCGAGATGAGCAGGAATAACACTGCTATTTTACAAAATCTGAAGAGACGCTGAGCCTCGCGTGACGCACGCGCCGCCATAGTCGTAAATATGAGATTAAACATTTTTCCTGGCCACCACTACAAACTATTTGAGGTAAGTAACATAAAAAATGCAATTTTTGGGTGGAATTTTCCTTTAAACTGTCTTAATGTAGCCAAATACATGAAAATGTTTATTAATAGTTTCCACTTTGGGTTGGCTCTGGGATTGGCTCCAGCAGACCCCGTGACCCTGTAGTTAGGATATAGCGGGTTGGATAATGGAGGGATGGAGCCCTGAGGAAGAACAAAAACAAAACACAATGAATATCTAGATAACACAGTGCTGACTACTGTCTGGCAGTATATGAAAAGAGTGGTGCAGAAACAAAGTTCTGAAAGAGACCTCTGTGGGCATAATTGTTAGGAATGTGTGGCAAAGCACACTCTACAAGTATAATGATAACACTAATGCACTTGAAATGTCATCGGTCACATGAATTACAGCTTTAAACAGAACATCTTCTGAGAAGAAGGTCTGTTTATGTCCTCTTTCTTGACTTATTCTGTGTGGTGCTACTGAAAACCACTTCCTGTTTCTGTTTGATGTGTCATCTTGATATAAACAGCCATGCAGGCAGTGATGTCAGAATAATTATATGCAGATGCAATTGTGGAGGGAGAAAATAAACAGATGGGTGATCTTTTGTACATTAGAAGTTAATGAGATGGTGGAAGAGGATCATTTCCTGAAAATGAAAACATATTGCAGTTTTCCAAAAATACAGATATTTACCAAACGAGTGCCTTGGCTTGAATTAGGTGTGACATACTGCTAAGTTCTGAAAAGTGGTCTAACTTTGTCTTGAGAAGACTGAATATCAGCCTCGAGGTCAAATGTTAACTTCTCAATGTTGTCTCAATCCTTGATTCCAAGCATACGCTACTGCCTGCTTGTTGCCATTGCTTATCCATCTGGTTGCTGGGGCCTAAACCTCAAATATGATGTGAAGCCCCCTCCACCAACACTGTCTGGTAAGTTCTAACTATCTGGATTTTTGGGACTCCATATTATTTCAGACACACCCATTACCTTTTTGCCTGGAGGCAGGGCTTGGGGCAAGTGGGCAGAAATGATGGATTTCAGTTGCGTAAGGCTTTTTAATCAAACATCCATCCATTTGTCCAGCTATCCATCCATTCATTTTCAAACCTCCTTATCCCGAGCAGGGTCTCAGAGAAGCTAAAGCTCATAGTGAACTTAATAAAACAGGAGATTTTATGATTCTAAATGTATTTGTAGTTCCAGAGAGTTCATACCCCTTCCAGAGAGTTACCGGACCCCCTGATAAGAGCTGTTCGGTCCCTGTACAACCGGTGTCAGAGCTTGGTCCGCATTGCCGGCAGTAAGTTGAGCCCATTTCCAGTGAGAGTTGGACTCCGCCAGGGCTGCCCTTTGTTACAGACAGAATTTCTAGGCGCAGCTAGGGTGTTGAAGGAGTCCGGTTTGGTGGACTCAGGATTGGGTCACTGCTTTTTGCAGATGTTGTTGTCCTGTTTGCTTCATCAGGCCGCGATCTTCAGCTCTCTCTGGATCGGTTTGCAGCTGAGTGTGAAGCAGCTTGAATGAGAATCAGCACCTCCAAATCCGAGACCATGGTCCTCAGCCAGAAAAGGGTGGAGTGCCCTCTCAGGGTTGGGGGAGAGATCCTGCCCCAAGTGGAGGAGTTCAAGTATCTCGGGGTCTTGTTCACGAGTGAGGGAAGAATGGACTGTGACATTGACAGGCGGATCGGTGCGGCTTCCGCAGTGATGCGGGCTCTGCATCGGTCTGTTGTGGTGAAAAAAGAGCTGAGCCGTAAGGCAAAGCTCTCAATTTACCAGTCGATCTACGTTCCTACCCTCACCTATGGTCATGAGCTATGGGTAGTGACCGAAAGAATGAGATCGCGAATACAAGCGGCTGAAATGAGTTTCCTCCGCAGGGTGTCTGGGCTTTCCCTTAAAGATAGGGTGAGAAGCTCAGTCATCCGGGAGGGGCTCAGAGTAGAGCCTCTGCTCCTCCGCATCGAGAGAAGTCAGATGAGGTGGCTCAGGCATCTGATCAGGATGCCTCCTGGACGCCTCCCTGGTGAGGTGTTCCGGGCACGTCCAACCGGGAGGAGGCCCGGGGGAAGACCCAGGACACGCTGGAGGGACTATGTCTCCCGGCTGGCATGGGAACACCTTGGGATTCTCCCGGAAGAGCTAGTAGAAGTGGCCGGAGAGAGGGAAGTCTGCTTAAGCTGCTGCCCCTGCGACCCAACCCAGGATAAGTGGAAGAGAATGGATGGATGGATGGATGGATGGATGGATGGAGAGTTCATATTTGTCACATATCATTTGAGACTATTTTATTTGTGAGTTACCTGAGGCCCTGGGTTGGGATATATGTAAATTTTGAATTACAAAAACTGGCTCCTCAGTGTTTTTAATAGTGATTATAATTATGTGTTTCAGGCTTTGGATCTGTCTTATTTATTTGTTTATTTTTTTAGATTCATGTGTTGATAGTCTGCACTGTACCAAAAGTCATGAGCATGGAGAGATGAAACAGGTAAACCAGAAAAGAACTTTACGTTTTATGCAGGATTATCTAACAAATTATCTCTTTTACGTTTATTGATTTATACATTTCATTAGTGCAATCATCAGGAAATAACTGGTGTAGATTCCTACTAAGTAGATTTATATTATGCAGTTTCTAATGCTATGTCTATACTACTGTGTTTTCACTTAAAAACAAAATGCTCTTTGATGACACTAGCATTTTCACATTGCTTACAAAAGTATTTCAGCCTACACTAAAATAACCAAAAACACATATGACATAAATGTTTCACCTACTCTGGGCCCATGATGGAACGATAATGCCATGGACAATAAGATGAATCATAAAATTGTAGTGACTCATAAATTATTTGCCTTTTGCTCATGTATGCAGCATTCAAACTATACAAAACACAATTTAAATGTTCGTGTATATACATAAGCAACACAACAAGTGCCATGGAATGCAACAACACTATGTCTACTGTGTTGAAGTATAGTTTTCTTCCATGAATGCACAATCAGAAAATGAGATGTTCTAATAAGTAGGATCCATTCAGGGAAGGGCTATATAATAGGCATAAAAAAAATTAAAAGTTGATGTTTTCACACATCCCCCAACAACCCAACTTTTCAGAAGTAGATTAAGTAGAAAATGCTTTCAAAAGTCTCAGTTTTTGGTAGTTTTGTGGGTAATGTGAATGAAAAGTAAAAACAGCATTTGTAAATGAAACATTTGTAAATGAAAACACAGTAGTGCAGGGATGTAGTCAGCTTCCCAGAAGGGGTTGGTCTTTTTTACAAAAGAATTTACTTTTTTTTTAAATTATCTCACTGTTTTGTCCATTTTCAATATATGTTATGTATTTCCTTAAGAAGTTTCATGTGAAAAAGTTAAGGATACATAGAGGATTAACATGTTGAAACAGTGAAATTTGTTTTGTACAAGCAGCTACCCAGCACTATCTGGGTAACTTATTTTAATACAGAACCATCTATCCATCCATTATCCAACCCATTATGTCCTATGAGCCAATTCCAGCAAACACAGGGCAGGAAACAAACCCCGGGCAGGGTGCCAGCCTATCGCAGGGCACACACACGGGACAATTTCGGATCACCAATGCACCTAACCTGCATGTCTTTGGACTGTGGTAGGAAACCAGAGCACTCGGAAGGAAACACATGCAGACACGGGGAGAACATGCAAACTCCACGCAGGGAGGAGCCAGGAAGTGAACCCAGGTCTCCTTACTGCAAGGCAGCAGCGCTACCCACTGAACCACCATGCCACCCACAGATTCATCTAACTTCTGTAAATGGTTTTGCTTTAAGTGTACCCGCCCAGAGACAAATTCAATTAATTGAATTTATTTCAGGGCTCAAAATAAAAAAAAAAAAATACACTGTCCTTAAAACTCACTGTACTAAAAAGGACCCCAAGTGCAACCGGTCCAAATTTTGAGGTCCCAAATTTTCTACTGTCTTTTCCTGAGAAGACGGGACATGTGTGCAGAGCTTTGTTGAGATTGGAAGAAATGTGTAGATCTGTATAAAGAACAAATAAACACAGACACACTCCCACCCACATTGTGCTTTACATATAAATTAATTTAAAAGCAAAAGTCGCCCTGCGGTGGGCTGGCACCCTGCCCAGGGTTTGTTTCCTGCCTTGCACCCTGTGTTGGCTGGGATTGGCTCCAGCAGACCCCCATGACCCTGTAGTTAGGATATAGCGGGTTGGATAATGGATGGATGGAAGCAAAAGTGCAGTCAATGTTTTTGTTTATAACTGGATCAAATAAATGAATAGACCCTGTAAAATACAGTAACTGTAAAACAGAGCACAATTTACGATAACATTACAACATAGTACTGTTATACTTTATTAACAGTGTAATTTTCCAAGTTTGTTTTCTCTATGTGTTGTTTCAAAATGTCTTTATGGTTGGCCAGTGGTTATCTCATTGAAAACAAGTCCCCCGAGTTCACCGATTCACTGTTGTCTCTGACTCCACTACACTGCCTATACAACTGACTACAGTAGATGTTTCAAGTTCAATGCTTGTTTTCTGATCAACGTGACTGAGACCCGACTGTTACGTGTTTCAATAGACTGGAGATAAACCTCGACTCTTTTGAAAGTAGCTTAATGAAATAAATAAATTAAAAAAAATTGGAGTAAACTGCAATGATGTCTCTCATTTAATAGTCAAAAATAACTGCAATTAGTTCGGCCACCTCTCACCTTGGTCTTAATTTTGCTTTGCATTAAGAAAATATAGTGAAGTGTTACTCTTAATGGATTTGCCTAACATAAAACAAAGAACAATTTCACCTATTCCAATGTTTTTTAACATCAATGAGTCTATCCTTTACCACACTCAAAAGAAAGAAAATTTAACCTTGCGAAAGTTTTGCTGCCAGTCCACTACAAATTGTGGAGGTGGTGTCTTGATTTCATGGTAAGGCTTTAGTGAAAATGGAAAGTCCCCTTGTACATTTGGATTTAATATCTTATAAGAAAACTGATCTGTTAAAAAAGGAAAATACATTGTCCTACCTCTAAAGCAAGAAAGAAGGGCACACACACACACACACGCATACACATACGCACCCACACACACACACACACAGGGTTAATTTGGAATTAACAGTTCTCCTAGCCAAACTTTTTAGTAATTAAGACATTTTAAAAACAATGTCTAGAACATTGAGATGGCATCCAATACTAGTAGATTTTATTTTGTCTGGGAAGGTCATGCAATTTGCAAATGGGTGAGCAATAACTGCATATGTATAAAATAATGTAAGTAAACCCAAAAATTTAAAATGAATTATTTATTCTTCTACTACATAAGCTTTAGGAAGTACATTTCCAACAATATTCTGTTATAGATAAGTATTGAATAAAACTATCATAAAAAGCATGGCATTGAACTTTGCGCAACTTCTTGGAAAATTGCATTTTTGTAAAGAAATGTCTTTATTTTTTCTAAAACGTCACATAATACTGAAACTGAAAGTTCCATACGATGTCCACATTTTGTTTATATGTAAATTGATTACATTATTAATACCCTTTAAGAAATCACAATTTTTGCTTTCTTTACCTACCCAACATGGTAAATAAATTCACGTTTGTGCTCCTTCATAAGTGAGTTTAAAACGATCACTCCAGTTCATATGTACTACATTAGTATTCTGTGCATTTCTATGTTTCCTGTACACCTACAATAATTGCGCTATTTCATCCCACAAGAAAAATGTTAATTACTACTAGTGAATATACATATAGTGCATATACAGTAGATTCAGAAAGTACTCACACCCCTTCACTTTTTGCACACGTTTTTCTGTTGATTTAATTTAAAATTGACAAATTTGCCATTTTTGCCCATTAATCTACAGTCAATATCCATAATGACAGGGTTTGCAAATTTAATAAAAATCCAAAACTGAAATTTCTCATTCATGTAAGTATTCAGATCCTTAATTCGGTACTTTGAAGATGTCCCTTTGGCAGAAATTACAGCTTTGAGAGATATATCTTTACAAATTTGCACACCTGAATTTGAGAGGGTAATCCCATTCTTCTTCTCAAGCTCCATTTAATTGTTGGGAGGCCTCTATAAACCTCCATCTTCTGATCTCTCCACAGATTGTCTATGGAGTTTAAGTCTGAGCTTTAGTTGGCCCACTCAAGGAGAGTCAGACATTTTCCAAAGTCACTCTGGCATAGATGCCACCACCACCACCACCATGCTTTACCATAGTGAAGTTATTAGGCGTGTAATGAGCAGTTCTTGCTCTTCACTAGACATACTTCTGGCCAAAGAGTTTAAATTTGTCTCATCAAACCAGGGATTTTTTTTCCTCCTACTCTCAGAGTCCTTTAAACTGTGATATGACTTTTACTTAAGTGTGGCTTCCATCTAGCCACTTTACCATAAACACTTGTTGATGTAGTGATTATAGTGCTGCTGAGATGGTTGTCCTTCTAACAGGTTCTCCCACCTCAAGGGAGGACTTCAAAGCTGCATTAGAGTAACCAAAGCTCTTCATATCTGGTTATATAGTTTGACCAGAGGGCCAACTCTAGGAAGAATCCTTGTGGTTCCAAGCTTTTTCCATTTCTCAATTACTGAGACCACTGTGCTCCTCCGAAAACGTAAAACTTTAAAAAATGGTTTTAGACCCTTTCCCTGATCTATGCCTCAGCACAATTTAATCATGGAGGTTTACAGAGAGTTCCTTGCATTTCATGGCTTGGTTTTAGTCCTGACATGCAGTGTGAATTGTGGAATTGTACCCCTTTTCTTAACTATGTCCAATCAATGCAATTTGCCACAGATGGACTCCATCCAAGTTCTAAGCACATCTCAAAGAGAAGTAAAGTGAACAGGATGCACCTGACCACAAAGTGGGGTGCCACAGCAAAAGGTGTAAATACATACATACATGAAACATTTCAGTTTTGGCTTTTTACTAAATTTGCAAACCTTTCTGAAAACATTATTTCACTTTGTCATTATAGACTAGTGAGTGTTGACTGATGGGCAAAAATGGCAAATTTATCAATTTAAAATTAAATCTACAACACAATAAAGTTTGCAGAAAGTGAAAGGGTTTGAATACTTTTTGAATCCACTGTATAGATACAAATTAACAGCATCTCGAATTTGTGCATGGCCCCTAACATAAATTCATGAACACTGCAAACCCAACCCACTCTCTGCATATAGTAGATAAAGAACAATGGTAATAAAGATAATGAAAACTGCAATTTGTTTGCTGCTCCTTCTCGGAGATCTAGAAGGGAAGGAGAAGTGGGCCCTTGTAATTTTATGTGATGAAAGGCATACTGGAAAATTCTATCAATCCATCAATTCTACCTCTGTCTCTGAAATTTAAATTTTATTGTCATCGTGAGCTAGAATCTATCTTGGGAGTGTAAACTGCAAGGCAACAGTCAGCAGTTGGATTCGAACACAATCCATCTAAGAACCCAATCACTGATTCCAGGCTATTTTATGTTAACATCTTTTAAACAGGGCAGCAAACCAGAGTAAAGCAGTTGGCTAGTTACTATACTGCACTGTTACTGGGTTAGGTTAAAGAATTCAGCTAAAAACGTTGGTTAAGATCTGCTTCTAAAGTCCCCTCCTATTTAACTTTGTACCCCTCAATTATTGTACTTCCAAATCTGACATTAATATTTACTATGCTCATTTCTGTAAAATGTAGATGTCAGTATAACTTGTCTGTGGTGATGCACAGGTGAATGCACAGAGAATAATAAAGGCTAAAACAATTCTGATATTACTTGTGTTAGGGCTGACATATCATCATCTCACCACAATGCTGAAGGTAAATTTCTGCTTGACAGGGACAATGAATGCAAAGTGAAGATAAATTCCTTGTTGCAGATCATTAAGTACAGTGCCATAGTCAAGATGCAAATCCTCTATTCACTAAACCGTACAAATTTCAGGTAACTCTACAGGACTTGCTTTATGCATTAAAAATATGTGATCAGAAAAAGGAAGCTCTGACAAGATGTCTACGTTTAAGAACAAGAAAAACAACGCTTATTGCAAACAGGAAATTAAGGTGTTAACCAAATACAAACGCCGTTTATGGCAATATATATTTAGTGCTTGAAGTGGACCGATACATGCATAATGATGATTACTGGAACCTCTTCAGAAATCATCATGGGAAACTCCTCTCACTTTGATCAATTGCCATTGTATTGCGTCTATCAATATTTCACCTGAAAGTGCCATGGAAGATATATGGGCATTCTAGCTGGGACAGAGATTGAATTTTTGCCTAGCCAGGAGGTGATAATTGAAGGATTACAGGGGTGGAGACACAACATGGCCAACATGTCTTGTAATATTCATCCTGGCTGGAATCAAGGAATAATGGACACACTGAATGAAGGTGGAAACCAGTGGTGTTGTCCTCCCCATTGCAGCGGTCTCTCGAGGTGTCCAAGGACCCCGACAAGGCTGCGTTTTTTTGCACTCCAATTCCCATGCAAACATGTGGGTGTCCTAATTGGGATCAACCTAGAGGAACACTGCCACCTTAAGTGTGGGGGTAAGTACTATTTCCAGTATCCACAGTCATCCTGTCTGTCCATTATTCCTAGATTCAAACCGGGACATATAATACAATGCAGCATAGTGCACTAATGAGAACTGGCACCTCTTAAAAGACCAGACCACACTTCGATTGACTGTACTGGCATGTTTTCTTAGCGTACCGGTGAGTACCAGCTACTCTTTAGAAATCTTCATGGGGGACAAACCACCCTTGTTTCCCAACTACTGTAGCTGATCAAATGTCACAGTATCACCTTAAATACAGTACCACCAGTAATTTTGTTGCACTTCAAGCACTGAACATGTTTATAATAGAATAACTTTAATAAAATACTTTAAGTATTTCTGAAACAGAATAATACAAAATCAAAAAGAAACTGTCATTCTTCACCCTGCAACACAAAACAAATTACTAAACTTGAATAAAATGGACATGTGTCATTGTGCCAAGCTCTTTTGCTAGTTATTTGGGATTTAACTCTACTCAATCCAAACTTAAAGGGAACATTTTTATTTGGTGGTAGATGAGAGCTATAATTAATTTCCCCCAATATTTGCACTACACCTGTGAAAATAAAAATGCTTGTCAAAGAGGAACTAAACCAAACAATACCCAAGGTACATTGCTGGTCCTCCCTGCTTTTGGAGCACAGGTTTTAGACATTCACATGAATATCTCAGTTGTAAATTCAAACACTCATTGCAGAGCAGAAGTGATATTGCATCTTGTCTTGTGCTTTTGCTTTACCCTTTTTGTGTATATAATGGTAACATTTGAAGAATAAAGTAAAATACTTAAAATGTGAAGTATGCTCAGTCTATTCTACTTAAAGTAACAGCTAGTGTTCTATCAGAACTACTTCTTCCTTTTAATCTTTTCTCACTTCTATGTGGGGTTCATGTGCTTAAGCAACCTTCTCCAGACAGCTCAATCCTGCACCTCCTCTCCTGTCAAGCCCATTTCATTCCACCTCCACTTTGGCCTCCCTCACTTTCTCCTTCCATGTACTTCCATTCGCATCACTCTTTTGCCCACATATTCATTGCCGTCTCTCCGTCACATGTACATACCACTTCAACCTACTTTCCTGTACTTTTTTTTTTGATATCTCTCTTACTTTTGTTGTACCTCTCATTGTCTAATTTCTTATTCTGACCTTTTCTGTAACTCCATACATCCATTTCAACATTCTCATTTCAGAAAACATCTAACTTCCTCTCCTATCTCAGCTCAGCTGACCCGAACTACATTTTAAAAACCACCAATGACCATTGGCCACCTTTAGCTGATCTTTTTGAGGTTATTTTTGCAATACCCCAAAACCCTCTGCATTTAGTACAGGTAGTCAGATAAGAAAAGTACAAACTGAGTCAATACAACAATGCTGAGCCAAAATGAATGAAGATGATGTACATCTTTGCTAAATAACACAGAAAAGCAAGTAAACATCCTGCCAACTATTTATATATTCTAGACATTTGTGGGGAAAAAATAAATGAAATTTTCAAAGGAAGTGAAAAAGTGGAAGTTGGCCTTTAATTATAGGTTTAGGTCTGTATGTAGTTCTTAACTTTAACTCTTTGAACAAAATCAACAATAAGTTGGACAAAAGCACTGGACAATGAAGATTTTGCTTCCTGAACACATTTAGGGCATATCAAATACATTTTTCTCTACTGATCACCAAAACACACATTTAAAATTTTCTAGCACTTTTTTTGCAATGACTTGACTTCCTGTTATTTTTTAAGTATAAATATACAGTGCAACAGCTACCACTCAAACATCTGTGGTGATCTAAAAGTAGTCGCACTGCTGTTCAGATATACCAAGTTCTGTTGTTTCATTTGCAAATTTGACAGCCTTGTTAACGATTATCATTATTATTAAAAAGAACTGGATGTTCTTTAAAAGCATTCGATAAGCATTTGCCTCAGGATCAAAAGATGTGACACATATAACCACTTGTCAACCCACCTAAGATATTTTTGCATCCTCGTCATGCAAAGCTTGGAATGATGAAAACCTTTTTTTGCAAGCAGTGAACAAGGAAGGTAAAACAGTTTGAAATAGATGTTTACTCAAATAAAGTATCAGATGCCAAGACTATGGAAGACATTTTTTCATAATCCATTGGTACACAAATCAGACATGTCATCAATGGCAAGTGGCACAATGATCTGCTAGATGGGTTGGAAGAAATCACATTGAATGCAATAGACCAGGTTGTTGGGAATTTTCTTGGCAACTACAGAGCTTCAAACTATACCCAACTGCTTGACAACATGCTTCAAGTACACAAGATCGTGAAATGCCACATGTTCCTAAAAATTCATTTTCTGTATTGCATTCACACTCAATTTTCCATCCATCCTTTATCCAACCCGCAATATCCTAACTACAGTGTCATGGGGGTCTGCTGGAGCCAATCCCAGCCAACACAGGGCGCAAGGCAGGACACAAACCCTGGGCAGGGTGCCAGCCCACCACAGCACTCAATCTTTGTCCTTGCTAATCTTGCCGCAGTCAGTGACAAACATGGTGAAAGGTTTTCTTGGGACATTGCAATGATGAAAGAGTAGTATTAGGGAAAATGGTGCCTGTCAGTGCTTGCTGGCTATTGTTGATTACTGAAAGGAGAAGCATCAAAAGCTGAGTACAAATGAAAATCAGTAGCAAAATATTTTAGCTCAATTAAATGAATACAATGTATCAGCATCAATAAGCAATTAAAAATGCTAAAGTTAATTTCATGTTTCTGTAAATTCTTACATGATACAGTCAAGCTGATGTCATATTCGTGCTGTATTTATTTATTTATTTATAAAATACCCATCTCTGATTTCAGTCACACAGCATTGTACAAAGTAGTATCAAATTACATCAATGCAATATTATAAGAAATGCTTTTAAAAACTGAGCAAATCACTAAAAACAAACCAAAGGTAGCAAATGGACATATAAATATAGTAAATATAGAATTATGATAAACTAGAAAAACTGACATAAGCATCCAAACTCAGATGCTGGTCAAAAATCATGACTGAGTTACAAAGAGGAAAAGGAGTAATCTTTAACTTTTGATTAATTCCAGAATATAAATAAGGTGGAGCAATAATGAAGTTTAACTGTAGATAGTTAGCAGACAACCATCGGTTAATCTCAGACAAACACGTAATTAAAGAGGACAGCTTATATAGATTTTGAGGCTTAAAAGAAAAAAAAAGCTGGATATTGTGCATTAAAGTTATACTAGACTCCCTCAAAAGATGTGTGCTAAAGGCTGAATGTATAAAGAAAATAAAACAGAACCAAACACAGAATCCTGAGGTGCACAACATACAAAGAGGAGCAACAACAGATGAGTACTCCTTCACTCCAACAGAAACCCATTGTGATAAACTGAAGGATGGCTGGAGTCCTAAAGAAAATTTGGGGTGTCAACAGGGCCACCCTATTTAATGCAATTGTCCAAAAACCTGAATGCAAATAAGTGCTCAATGGCGCAACAGAAATCGGGCTTGGCAAATGCCATCTTAGCCAGCCATGCTCAGTAGAAAAAGGGGCCTGTGTGAACCGAGACATTCTTTTCTGAGAGCGCTTTTGTTTTAATAGTGTCTCATTTCACATGGGTAGGACCTCTACTTTTTCACAATTTATTGTAGATATATTTGGGAAATCAAGTTTGAAGTAATTTGTGGCTTGCATGATTCTATCCAGGGCGGCATGGTGGCGCAGTGGTAGTGCTTCCCGGGTCCTCCCTGCGTGGAGTTTGCATGTTCTCCCTGTGTCTGCGTGGGTTTCCTCCGGGCACTCTGGTTTCCTCCCACAATCCAAAGACATGCAGGTTAGGTGGATTGGCGATTCTAAATTGGCCCTAGTGTGTGCTTGGTGTTTGTGTGTGTCCTGGTGGGTTGGCACCCTGCCCAGGATTGGTTCCTGCCTTGTGCCCTGGGATTGGCTCCAGCAGACCCCTGTGACCCTGTATTCGGATTCAGCGGGTTAGAAAATGGATGGATGGATGGATTCTATCCAGAAGTAGATGCTATTTGTGAGGAACTGCTTAAATCACCCATTTCCTATTGACAAATGTACAAAATAAATGTTTTAATTATTTTGTCAGCTTCTGCTGTGCTGGATTACTATTGTCACATATTTATCAAACATACAGCAGATCTACAGTTCCTAGTAACTATTTGGATAGACTATGTTGAGTATTGAGTCTACATTCGTCTTCTATCAATGAGTATTGATGTGTTTATAGGAGGTCCTCTAGCGTGGACTGGCACTGATGCTTGCCTTACATCCAATTCTAAGCCATTTTGGCAGATTAATGAAATGGTTAATATTTATGAATGTTTGTTCCATTGTACAATATGTTAATAAATGAAAAATAATTCATGAAACATAATGAAATTAATTTATTTGTACTTGAAATTGTGCACATATTTTTAGGAAGAAGAACATACAGCAGAGATTGTTTCTGTAGAGTACCTGGAGTTAAGCTGGCCAACTTCTTAGAACAAGGATCCTATAAGATTGTCAAAGTGTTGCTTGTTGATTATCACATGCAATTTCAGAGCACTCTCTACATGTGACAATAATGAATCTGTAAGCTCTTTGATGGACGACCACTGGGAGACTGGATGACATCTGATTCCATCAGAGCTACATCGATAAGACGTTTCTATTGTCTCCTTCCTTCTCCTACCATTTTTTAACACCTCTGGAACACTTTTGATTTAGCTTATACCTGAAAATAAACTGTATGATAACTCCGCATTCTGGTATTTTTGAAAGATTTGTATTTTACAAAACAATGTGTTTACTTCGTGGTAATGGAAAATACTACGTATGTTTTAAAATATCTTAACAGCTTAAGGAAATGAGATGAAAGTATCTTGTTACTTAGTTGCAGCAAGGGTCATTATGTTATCAAAGTTGTTTCCATTAGTTAAAATATTAAAGTACATAGCAAGGACTTTTACAGTTTTACTTCCCAGTCTTCTTATTGTATATATGGAGCTTGTTTGTTGCCTCTGTGGTTTTCCTCCCACATCCCATAAAGGTGTTTTTAACTGAATTTACAGCTGTAATTTATCCACAGTATGGATATAAGTCTGTGGGTGTAATGCGGTGGTATAGCTCTCACACAGAGAGAGGCTAGGAGCATGCGATTGTGCCATTCTTAGACTCCCTGTGATCTTTAATAAAAAAAATTTAGAGCTAAATCAAGAGTGTGCTGCTACTATCATGTCTCTGAGGTTTATTGGTACACAGCTGACAGACATAACTTCATCAGTATACAGTCACATGTACAGGAATTGTTGACCTTTTCAAAATATATGTACAGGTAAATATCTTTATACAAACATTGTCTGTAAATAAATATGACATACTTTAATAAAAACACAAGGAAAATTTGACTTTTCAATAATTTATTCAACAGAAATATTAACAGATGTTAATGTGGAGAAACGAATGTAAGTACATCCTTATCCACAGAAATTGGTATCGCTCCCTTTAGGATAGGCATAACTGCCCACTGGTCTTGGACATCAGCTCTGAATTTTTTGACCACATCTCCATGCAAAATTCCTTCAGTTGCAAGATGTTTGTGGATTTTCTTGCATGTACTTTTCTATTTCAGAACCCTCCTCAACATTTCAATGGGATTCATATCAGTGTTACGATTAGGCCATTCCATAACTCTCTATTTGCTAGCGTGCTTCAGATCATTATCACATTGGAAGGTCCATTTTCAAGTTCAGTTTCAGCTTTTGGACCCAATGTCATTACTTTCCTCTCAAGCTTATTTTGATATGATGCAGAATTCATGGTTGACTCTATGACTAATGGCTGCCTGTGCCCTGTGGCAGCAAACCATAACATTTTCACCACCGTGTTTCACAGCTAGTATGAGGTTCTTCTCCTAAAATGCTGTAACTGTAACCAAACAACTCTATCTTTGATTTATCTGTCTAAAGCACTTTGTTCCAGAAGGTCTGGTCTTTGCCTAGATGTTCAATGGCAAATTGTAATCTTGCTCTAATTTTCTTTTCGGTCAGTAAAGGAATTTTGATGGCTCACCTCAGATGCAGGTTAAATTTGAGCAATCTTTTTCTGATTGTGGACGCAAGCTCTTTGACACCAACTTTTGCAAAGGTTACCTGCAGAGCCTACAATGAAATGTTGGGTGTCATGTTTCAGCCAGCATTTCTCCCCTGGCTGGGGTTCAAAGATGTGTTTCTTGTCTGGTTTGTTTAATTTTGTGCCATTTATTTGTGTCATTGTTTATATTGTTTATTATTGTTTTGTCTTGGTAGAGCTCTATATTACTCTGCTTTCTCCTTTTGCATTCTTTATTGCGCAACCTTTGTCAGAATGCCTCAAATACCATAGACTTAACACTATTTATAAAGTATTGTACTTTTTAACTTCTGCCCACCTTCCCTTCTACATTTATACCCTCAGGCAATTAGATAGAGTAAAAGGACAAGCAGGAGTTAAGTTACAATTTTAAATAATGTATTATTGATAATATTCTTAACATAATAACAATAAGCAAAGTACAAGTGCATATTGGCTACCGTACAACCTGATAAATGCTGATTTGTAGTTTCAGGCAGCACACAGAATTATTACGTACTTACATGTCTTTAGTTAAGTCATCATTTCTAGCTTTCTTCAAGACAGGCCGCACACCTGTCTCAATATGGCTGCTGAGCTATCCTTTTCACGGTAATAGTATGAGACAGAGAGGGAGGGGTAAAGCAACCAAATTTATACATTCTCTGTACAAATCCTACAGCCAATATGGCTTCTGACTCAAAACTAAACAGGCAACTTTAGACCAATGGAATTCTGGTGTGGCACATCCCCCAGTTACAGGCTTCTTTTCACACCTGCCCCCAAAAAACATTTATTGAGTGAAGCTTGCTAGCGAGGTAGTTTGGCTTTCCTGTGAGGGTCGATTGAGAGAAACCTGCAGAGAATCACTTGCCATACTGGGTTTAGTCACTTCCCCAACCCTGTCATAAAATTCACTTCCTGAGTCAGTCCTAAATACTCTTGGATTAGACATGAAAGGATATCAATGAAATAAAACACTTTGTCTGACTTACAAATAAAGACATATAGCATATTTATCAACTTATATACAAATTTTTACACCACAAATATGACATACATTTTTCTTGGTGCCTATTTGTAATGGGAAAATACTTAGATTGTGCCCTGTGTGTTTTGTGGGTTATTATGCTATTTGAAGGGTAAACCTGCCAATCGCTGCCAGGAACTGCCCTCCATACTATATTTTGGAGGACCTTACATTGTTCCTGGCTGTTCATTTTGAATGCACTAGGAGTGGAATGTCATTTGTGTTTTTGCTGTCCTGTATTGCTTTTCGTGATTTCTTTATTTTTGAAACTGTGCTGTGTTTTTGACTTTGCCTTTGGATTCTGTATTTCATCTTTGTCTGCAGTGGATTTCCTTGCTTCTCAGGTAATTCTTTTTGTGCTCTTAGGAGCTTCATGGATACTGAGCCTTTGTTTAAAATAAATATTTTATTTTATAAGGATTATTCATTGCCCCTTTTTGTTTCTAGTTGGGGTTTCAACAGTATTCCCCCTAGAGGGCAACTTTGAAAGTATTTTTTGGAATTGTGTGCTTTTGGGACTCTCAACATGACATAACATTGGGGTTCTTGGAGAGTTCTCACAGTATTAAACGTTGAGCTCTTGGGCTGAATTTGGACAAATCTGCAGTCATTTGAAATCTTCACCAGTTGTAGATGATTTTCCTTACAATGGAGTGACTGATTTAAAAAAAAAGTTGGTGATCTTTTTAAATATCTTGCCAGACTGATAGGCATCCACAACCTTCTTTCTGAGGGTCCTTTCATCTTGTCATGATGATACCACACACTTCAGAAGCAAAGAGAACACCAGACTCTCAATATCTGAAGATTAATTAAGGCAAGTTCCACCTCCATACTCCCTAAAAGGTTCTAATCATTGGCACCTAATCTTAAATACTCAGATATAATGTGATAGGTTTGAAGTGATGATTATTGTTTGGGAGCACTTAGTATTTCTATGTGACAAACCTGAATTTAGATTATGTAAATAAATACACCATGTCAGGTTTATGTGTCATTTATTCAAGAATATCATGTTTATCTCTAGGCAGTGTTTGCATGAAGATCTAATCAGGTTTGTTCAAATATGTTGAAAAAGTCAACAATTTCCATTGGATTGTTTCACCTAACTGTATTTAATATTTAAAGAAATGACAGGTTTTTCTTTGAGGAGGTGCATTTTCAGCTTATTTAACTTACCTGGACTTGGTGCATAAAGACAAATGTTACCCTGTTCAGTATGCTTTCCATCAGCATAACTCCACAAATTCTGCTGACTTAATAAGTATATTCCAAATACAATTATATTACATTTCTTTAACTTTGTATTTTATTGTTTGCGTGTGAAATTTGAATGGGGAAGAAGCTATAAAATAAAGATAGAACCCGATGTATTAAAAGGCTAAAAATAAAAATATCAGTGAGCCAAGTGTATAGATAAACACAAAAGCTATTAGATAGAACAGATTTGCACAGATAGGAAAAAAAGAAGCTGCAGAAAATAATACACAAATATCTTCCAACACAAAAAAAATTGGTGTACTGTATAGGATTAGGTTTGCTGAATCCTTTACTGAAACTGCAATTTCTCTATCACAAACCATTTCCGTGCTTTATCAGATTAAATGGAAAAATCCATTAAAAATTAATTAAATAAAAGTTACTTTTTTTAATTACATAAATATTTTTAATGTTCAGATTATTATTTGGAACATATACTCATATGAAAAAGTTTGGGAACACCTGTCAGCCTACATAATAATTGACTCTACTTTCAACAAAAAAGATAACAGCTGTATGTCTTTCATTTCCTAGGAACATCTGAGTATTGGGGTGTTTTCTTGAAGCAGTATTTAGTTGTATGAAATTAAATCAAGTGTGAAAAACTGGCTGTGCAAAAATGTGGGTCCCCTTGTAATTTTGCTGATTTAAATGCATGTAATTGCTCAGTACTGATTACTTGCAACACCAAATTGGTTGGATTAGCTCATTAAGCCTTGAACTTCATAGACAGGTGTGTCCAATCATTAGAAAAGTTATTTAAGGTGGTCAATTGCAAGTTGTGCTTCCCTTTGACTCTCCTCTGAAGAGTGACAGCATGGGATCCTCAAAGCAACTCTCAAAAGATCTGAAAACAAAGATTGTTCAGTCTCATGGTTTAGGGGAAGGCTACAAAAAGCTATCTCAGTGGTTTAAACTGTCAGTTTCAACTGAAAGGAATGTAATCAGGAAATGGAAGGCCACAGGCACAGTTGCTGTTAAATTCAGATCTGGCAGGCCAAGAAAAATACAGGAGAGGCATATGTGCAGGATTGTGAGAATGGTTTCACACAACCCACAGATCACCTCTAAAGACCTGCAAGAACATCTTTGCTGCAGATGGTGTATCTGTACATCGTTCTACAATTCAGGGCAATTTGCACAAAGAACATCTGTATGGCAGGGTGATGAGAAAGAAGCCCTTTCTGTACTCACGCCACAAACAGAGTTGCTTGTTGTATGCAAATGCTCATTTAGACACGTCAGATTCATTCTGAAACAATATGATTTGGACAAAAATTAAGTTATTTGGTCATACCAAAAAGTGCTTTGCATGGCAGAAGAAGAACACCGTATTCCAAGAAAAACATCTGCTACCTACTGTCAAATTTGGTGGAGGTTCCATCATGCTGCGAGGCTGTGTGGGTAGTTCAGCGACTGGGGCCCTTGTTAAAGTCGAGGGTTGGATGAATTCAACCCCATATCAACAAATTCTTCAGGAAAATGCTCAAGCATCAGTCACAAAGTTGAAGTTACACAGGGGTTGGATATTCCAACAAGACAATGACCCACAACACAGTTTGAAATCTACAAAGGCATTCATGCAGACGGAGAAGTACAATGTTCTGTAATGGCCGTCACAGTCCCCTGGCTTGAATATCATCGGAAATCTATGGGATGATTTGAAGCAGGCTGTCCATGCTCAGCAGCCATCAAATTGAACTGAACTGGAGAGATTTTGTATGGAAGAATAGTCAAAAATACCACCCAGAATCCAAACACTCATCAAAGGCTATAGGAGGTGTCTAGAGGCTGTGATATTTGCAAAAGGAGGCTCAACTAAATATTGATGTAATATCTCTGTTGGGTTGACCAAATTTATGTACCTGTCCAATGTCCTGTTTCCTTAAGGCATGTCATATATTAAAAGGAAGTTACTTCTTTGAAAACTCAGCCAATGAGAAACAAAAATCCAAAGAATTAATTACAACTTTTTCATATGACTGTAAATTGAGCAGAAAAATGTCAGTCCATCATTTGCTACCCATTTTTTACTTTCACACAGTATTTGTTTTCTTTTTTTGTATTTATTCAAACTTTCCAGAAATTCATATTTAGAATGTTAGAGGGATGCCTTTTTATTATCTAGAACATGGGTGGGCAAAGTCAATCCTGGAGGGCTACAGTGGTTGCAGGTTTTTGTTCTAACACGGTTGCTTAATTAGAAACCAATCCTTGTCAATTATTATTTAAAAAAACTGAGAAATCCCATGTACATCAGTATTCACAGCCTTTGCTCAATACTTTGTCGATGCACCTTTGGCAGCACTTACAGCCTCAAGTCTTTTTGAATATGATGCCACAAGTTTGGCACACCTATCTTTGGCCAGTTTCGCCCATTCCTCTTTACAGCACCTCTCAAACTCCATCAGGTTGGATGGGAAGCGTCAGTGCACAACCATTTTAAGATCTTTCCAGAAAAGTTCAATCGGATTCAAGTCTGGGCTCTGGCTGGGCCACTCAAGGACATTCACAGAGTTGTCCTGAAGCCACTCCTTTGATATCTTGGCTGTGTGCTTAGGGTCGTTGTCCTGCTGAAAGATGAACCGTAGCCCCAGTCTGAGGTCAAGAGAGCTCTGGAGCAGGTTTTCATCCAGGATGTCTCTGTACGTTGCTGCAGTCATCTTTCCCTTTTTCCTGACTAGTCTCCCAGTTCCTGCCGTTGAAAAACATCCCCACAGCATGATGCTGCCACCACCATGCTTCACTGTAGGGATGGTATTGGCCTGGTGATGAGCAGTGCCTGGTTTCCTCCAAACTTGACGCCTGGCATTCACACCAAAGAGTTCAATCTTTGTCTCATCAGACCAGAGAATTTTGTTTCTCATTGTCTGAGAGTCCTTCAGGTGTCTTTTGGCAAACTCCAGGCGGGCTGCCATGTGCCTTTTCGGTTCGAACTTCTTCCACTTACGGATGATGGAGGCCACTGAGCTCATTGGGACCTTCAAAGCAGCAGAAATTTTTCTGTAACTTTCCCCAGATTTGTTCCTCGAGACAATCCTGTCTCGGAGGTCTACAGACAATTCCTTTGACTTCATGCTTAGTCTGCGCTCCGACATGAACTGTCAACTGTGGGACCTTATATAGACAGGTGTGTGCCTTTCCAAATTCTGTCCAATCAACTGAATTTACCACAGGTGGACTCCAATTAAGCTGCAGAAACATCAAGGATGATCAGGGGAAACAGGATGCACCTAAGCTCAATTTTGAGCTTCATGGCAAAGGCTTATATAAATGTGCTTTCTCAGTTTTTTTATTTTTAATAAATTTTCAAAAACCTCAAGTAAACTTTTTTCACGTTGTCATTATGGGGTGTTGTGTGTATAATTCTGAGGAAAAAAATGATTTAATCCATTTTGGAATAAGGCTGTAACATAACAAAATGTGCACTGTAATTACTTTCCAGATGCACTGTATCTCTGTCTTTGTCTCCTCTACACCTCCCAGGTGAGATTTGTCTGTCCTCCACATCCGACTCCAACTCGCCTGAATGAGGTTGGGTGGTTTCTTTTATTTTGGACGTGGGAGTACTTCTGGTGCCAGGGCATAGCTCAGTGGAACCACTTCCAGGTCAATCGCAATTCCTATAAAGTAGGGAGAGTAACTCCCTGCAGTACTCTCTGGCGGTACCCATAAAGCTCAGCAGGGCTGCCTCATTGGACTACTGTTCCCAGCATTCCCTGTGGGTGTCTGAATGGGTACTGAAGCCCAGGGATGCTGCCATCCAGCAGATTTAGGGAGAATACAGCTTTTCAATGGATCCTGCCCAATCTCTCCATTATATTCACCTTGTGGGCAGTTAAGGGAATGGAGCCAATGCGTGCTGTCCTTTTCAAGACAAATAAAGTTCTGTCTATCTATAAACAGTTAATGCAATCCACAAAATGTCAAAACATAAAACATGCTTAAAGTAAAAATGTTTTATTGCATATTAATATCCATAAACATATCAGCACAATATTTCCTCATTTACTGGATTGAAAAAAGTGAACATTGTAACACCCATGGTTTAAAAAATGTACACAGTTTAAAAAAAATAAAATCCCACCATTAGGCATGTAAAGTTTAAAAAGTCTAACATATGAACATATTGTATATAAAGTTCATATTTTTATACATGATGCATAAATGTAATACTGTACTCCTCCAAAGTGTTATCTTTGAATATTCAAATTTTGGGTTCAGCCACCACTTCCTGTTTGGTGTCAAACTGAACGAGAGAGAGAGAGAGAGAGACAGAGAGAGAGAGTGATGGAACCTCTCATCAGTTATAAGAAGAAAACAAAATACTTTCACTTTTAAAAAAAATATTCAAATGAGATGAACAACTGTGGCAGCAGCAGCTGTGCATTTGTTTAATGTACCAAGAAAAACCGGCAATGTAAATTGAACAAAAAGAAACGGGAAATGTAAAAGGTCCGAGGAAGGAGCGGCAAACAGTTTGGCATTTTCACTGAAAAACAGCCAGTTTGCAAATTACATTTTTTAACATAGGCTAAAACAAACAAAAACAATCAAGGTTTTTTTTTTTTTTTCTTACCATTATTAAGATTTGCTAATTCATAACTGAAAGAAAAGCATATCTATGTTGGTTTTTGCCATCAATCAGATGATGACAGTATTTCCTATTGACTGACCTTGCTTTACAGCTGGAGTAATTTCTTTTCACATTTCCATCAAATAGCCACATAGACAAGGCCAAAAAAAAAAAAAGTAACTTTTGACCTCACATATTTTGAATTTAAGGCTGCAATGGACATAATTTGCATATCTGGCATTAATTTAGGCACTTTAAAGTAAAAATCAAAAAGCTCAATTTACTCTCTTAAACACCAAAGCAGCAAAAAAGAAAAGTTAGAAAAAATGACCCTGAATTCTCATCCCCCCAAAAAATACATTTTTCTGTTTAGGTCATCTCATGAGCAGCAATCACTTTTACAAATAAACATCAAAGTATAACTTACTAGCTACTGAGATTGACTTTTTGACATGTGACTAATAATAAATGAAAATGATGTTTAAATATACAGTATTAATAAACACACACCTTTTTTGAAAACACTGCTTCCTAAGAAGACCAGGGCCATCAGACCAGGGGTTATTGTTACAGTAATTACACTCACACAAAATTGACAGTTTATTACACACCCTGAATATATTGTCCAAACCATATTTGTATTGAAAATGCAGCTTACATCTCTATTAATTCAACATCTAACCATAGTGATAATGACATATAATGTAAAGTACATAATAAAAACTGCAAATAAAGAAAAACTTTGGTGATCCTCTCATAACAGAAAGCATACAGTACTTGAAACTGCTGTGCCGAATAAGAGCCAAGCATAGTGGCAAGATGATGACAGCTCACTGACAGGGCAGGTGGCCACCTAACTTTAAAAACCCAGGTGGCAACTGACACTTTCCATTTCATAATACAAAGTCAATCAACCAGATTCACTCATAAAAAAAAAAAAAGACACCAATCATTGGAAGAAGCCACAAGTAACCTTTTTGGATTCTAATACAACGGGATGCTTGCAGCTTCCTTCTTTTTTAAGGTGCATACACCAAACAATGTATGTAGGCAGAAATCAGACGTAGTTTCAAAGAGCACTGAATGATAAAGTGCTTTAATGTATGCTTAGCCATTCAGCATCGGCTACAGTGGTAAGGAAGAGGTGGTGGTGGTGATCATACAGTATTTTTTGACTTTTAAGGAAGTAGATCAATATGATTTGGCAATTGAAAAATACAAATAAATAGAAAAAGAACTGATTTAAAATCTAAAGATATACAAAGAAATAAATACACAAGCAATGGTGTAGGCATAAAGCACATGAGGCCATAAATATGCATATACAATTTTTCAAGCCTGGAAAGAATGACATCCTTAGCAAACTTCTCAACTTTTCCGTCCATTTCCTTTCATGTGCATCAACAGACAGTGCACTCCATATAATAATAATAAAAAAAAGTTGATTTTCCAGGCTAATACCATCAAATATCACGTCACAATGAGAAGATCCAGTCTACTTAGTGACACGACTCCATGATTCAGACCAACAGATATCTTCCTGTTGAAATCCCTGTGAAAATAAAAACATTACTAGCAACGTGAGCTTCTTACTACTGCTAGTAAGTCCCGTATCAAATGCTCATATTAAATCATAAACAAGCATATGGCATGGTGGTTAAGGTTTTAGACTTCTAGACTTAAGGTTCTGATCTCGCAACTGACACAGTGTTACCATGAGTCAGTCACTTCACCTGCCTGTGCTCCAAAGAAACACAACCAGTGGCACCTCAAAATGGTGCAAGACACCTTGGATAAAGGCATCAGCTAAATATTAAGTAATAATAAAGAAATACCACATTTGCTACAGTGGTCCACAACTTGCAGGTATGTAATTGCTTTTATAAATAGAATTTTTTTTTACGAGTGAATTATCTATAATTTCAGAATACATGGCTTCCAGTCAAAGTTACTTTTAAGAGCTCAGTTTGTTTTGCTCTTCTCTGCTGGATTTAGAAACATAACGTAATTGCCATGCTTGGTTACCCTACTAGAGAAACATGTGTAGGCGTTAGAGATACGCAGCATTAATGTTCAGTTAGAAAATATGTGCAAATTGAGATTGCATTCATGTCAACCTAGACCAGAATTTCAAAATGAATATCTTGTGGAATCTGTGTCATGAACAACTGAGGCTGTTTTGACAGCAAAGCAAGGTTCTGCACAGTTTTAGTACAGTATTCCTAATAATTTGCTCAGTAAGTGTGTGATTCCTGGGCTAAATAAAATATACATTGCAATGAACAAAATACAACCCAAAATGTAATTACCTGCAGTTTATCTGTGGCAATCATTCAGTCAAATGGATGTTCTGGACATGATGGTTTGACTTTACACCAGTCTTCTATGCACCTGCAAAAGAAAATGAACCAGTGAACTGCAGTGCACACTTGTATTACATATTAGTAATGTAGAAGAAAGTAGGGTGAAATGACACCTCTTAATGGCTAACTAAATAGATTAAAATGCAAGCTTTTATGGCAGCTAAGGCCCCTTCATCAGGCAAGGTGTAATCTTTAGTTAGCCAATAAAAGGTGTCATTTTACCCTACTTTCTCCTGTTTCAATCTATGGCTAACACAGTACAACATTCTACTGCTATGGACATATTAGTAATGCGTAATAACTGATAATAATGGTGGGTGGGTGTGGGTGTGCTCATCACTTGTCCAATACGGTCCCCACAGTGAAGCATGGCAGTGGCAGCATCATGCTGTGGGGGTGTTTGTCAGCTGCAGGGACAGGACGACTGGTTGCAATCGAGGGAAAGATGAATGTGGCCAAGTACTGGGATATCCTGGACAAAAACCTTCTCCAGAGTGCTAAGGACCTCAGACTGGGCTGAAGGTTTACCTTCCAACAAGACAATGACCCTAAGCACACAGCTAAAATAATGAAGGAGTGGCTTCACAACAACTCTGTGACTGTTCTTGAATGGTCTAGCCAGAGCCCTGACTTAAACCCAATTGAGCATCTCTGGAGAGACCTAAAAATGGCTGTCCACCAACGTTTACCATCCAACATGACAGAACTGGAGAGGATCTGCAAGGAGGAATGGCAGAGGATCCCCAAATCCAGGTGTGAAAAACTTGTTGCATCTTTCCCAAGAGGACTCATGGCTGTATTAGCTCAAAAGGGTGCTTCTACTAAATACTGAGCAAAGGGTCTGAATACTTAGGGCCATGTGATATTTCAGTTTTTCTTTTTTAATAAATCTGCAACAACTTCAAAAATTCCTTTTTTTTTGTCTGTCAATATGGGGTGCTGTGTGTACATTAATGAGGAAAAAAATTAATTTAAATGATTTTAGCAAATGGCTGCAATATAACAAAGAGTGAAAATATTGAAGGGGGTCTGAATACTTTCCGTACCCACTGTATATATAAAATAAATAAATAAATAAACAAAACCCACCATTGTTCACCTTAATTGATAACTATCAGTTCACCAGAATGAGCTGCATGCTCAGGTATATTTGCAAGTTTCCTAAATAGTGAAAATGAGTCACAGGCAATGCAAGTACAAGAAACTGTCAACTGTAGTGAGAACATTATGACTAACAGAAAGGGTAATAATTCAATTTTGATTCACTTTATTGTAAGCAGAACAGACTGGAATGCCACAGGAAGAATTCCATTTATCCCTTACTCTATCCCACACCCTTTTCTCATTAACAGCTGTGCGGAGTAATGCTTTTTGACAGGCAGTAACCTTAAAGAGCCACTAGAGGGTGTGAGCTGCTAAAGCACAGTTGCTTACCTTTTATGGTAAACACAAAGGCAGGCGAGTCGGGCGATGGTATCTCCCTTCTCAAGCTCCTCTAGACAAATGGAACACTCCCCTGAGTCTCTGACAAGAATGTCAGCTGTTAAAAGAGATACTCGGTTACAATAATGCAAGGTACACTGGAATAGTAAAACAGTAACACAAATAAAATATACCAACATAAGACTTCATATTTTGTTACCATTTTGATAACAATTATAATGATATTTGCTGGCTCTGGCTAAAGGATTCCAGGTCCTAGTATGCTCTGAAATCATGGTGGGTTAAAGCGAAGTGTGACGTTCAGCATATGGCTATGAAAGAATTGTCTCTACCATAAATGGCTTTGGATATGGGTAGGTGGCACCTTTATGTACTCTTTATAGACAGGAGTATTAAAAGGATCTCTTTGTGAGAAAAGAACCCTTAATTGAAACTCAACAGAATCATGACTCTTTGTTATTTGAGCTAATGTATTACTAAAAGATCTCATTCCTTAACCTGGATAATGATTTGACCAATGTTCATGCCAGGGCAGACAAAGTATATGGGTCTCCAACTGGTCCCAGCTACCATATCCAAACACTATATGGTGTTTAAACTACTAGTCTCAAATAAAAATAATGCTAAAATTAATAATTTGCAAAATAAAGCCATAACAACATAGGGTACAATATAAAAAAACATTTGGGACATCGAATTAATGGAGAGACTGGTAAATTTAGTGGGGCTGTTGAGCTTTATCACAGAAAGGAACCTCCTGAGGTTTAATATGCAGTGCCAAAATGGAATTGCATTAAACGTCAAGTACAGAGTGACTCGCCGGGCTAGACAGCGGGTATCTGAAAGCTGTTGTAAACAGCACAGGAGTGACACTCCACAATGCCTGGTAAGTCTGAGGATTTCATTAGGTGCCAGCACACTGCTAAAAGCAAGCAAGTAAGAAAGCAATAAACTTAAAATCAAACTTGTTTGGGCCTGAAAATTGAATTCAGAAGCCATGCACGGAGTTTTTTGTACAGGGTAACTCGCTAATCAGGAAACAATGTGTGGGAGCAGCTAGCGCAACAGGAAACCATAGTGAGAAGCAATGGTGCCTTAAAATGAAACAAGCACATTAGAAATGTGTGTTTTTTTTAGGTTACTGAACAAAATATATATAAACTTGTCGGTCAATACATACGGTACACACACACACACACATAAATGCATAGTATTAGGATTAAGAAATATGTCAAAGTGCACAAGTGCAGATCATACAGTGAAAGCTATGGATGTTTGTATTCATTTAAAATGTAAAGTATGGGCACACAAGTGTGTGTTTAACATTAGTATGGATATGTTTATATATGCTGTATATACAAACTGTACATTCCCACCGACACACAAACATACATATGTAAATGTATACTGAATGAAATGAAAGCATGATTGCAATATAGGGGGACATCCCTAAAATTGTAGGACCTAACTACAGTAAGCTGTGGTTACTCACTTTGCCTTTTCTCTCAGCAAATGTATTAACAAACACCAATAGGGCAGCACGGTGGCGGGTTTCCCGGGTCCTCCATGCGTGGAGTTTGCATGTTCTCCTCATTTCTGCGTGGGTTTTCTCCGAGTGCTCCGGTTTCCTCCCACAGTCCAAAGTCATGCAAGTTTAGGTGCATTGGCAATCCTAAATTGTCCCTAGTGTGTGCTTGGTGTGTGTGTGTGTGTGTGTGTGTGTGCCCTACAGTGGGCTGGCACCCTGCCCAGGATTTGTTGGCTCCAGTAGATCCCCGTGATCTTGTGTTAGGATATAGCGGGTTGGAAAATGACTGACTGACTGACTACACCAATATACACTGAATATCACTTGCTGAAAAATGTGTTGCTGATCATGACAGACAAACTCAAGCTGAACACATATGTAGTTTCAGGTTGACATTATCACATAGAATTTTAACAAGACATGACATTTAGTGTGTTTAAATTGTTTAATGATGTGGTCACACTACATTAGTTCAATTAATCTAAAAATGTCTCTCAATAGTCATCAGCATCGTTGGATTCTACACTTCATGTTCTTGTCAACCAGCTAGACACAGAATTGGTGCTCTGTAGTTGCCAAGAAAATTCTCAACCATGTTCTTGAATATGTTCCATACAATTTACTCCAGCCCCACTAGCAAATCTTCAAACTGCTTGTGTCTGATGACTTGTCTGATGTGTAGACCAACAAAAATGCCTTCCTGAATGTTGGCATAAGGCATTTGTAGAAATATCTGTCTCAATACTGAAATCCTTTACAATTCTTGTTCACTGCTTTCACAAAATTTTTCATTAGGAAAGGTTTTATATAAAGAAGACGCAAAAACTACCTTTATTGAGATGACAAGTGGTTGATGTGCCACACATTTCTGGCACTGAACCAAAAGCTTATGCATTAGTCAGTTCTTTTTGACATAGTGAGACTCTTTAGCATGGCTGTCCCATTCACAAATGAAACATCAGGACTTGGTTCATCTGAGCTGCATTCCCAGTAACAGTGCCACTTCATATAGATCATCAGATTTGTTATACTGTACAGTATATGTATAATTATAATATGACAGATGACCACAAACATAGGAAGATGTAATAAAATGATATGTGAAAGGGAAATTTAAAGGTGATTTTTGTGGTCAGGAGATACACCCAAGAAATGTTCAAGAAGCAAAATCTTTGTTGTCCAGTGTCTTGTAAAAGAATAAATGTGCACATACAGTAACTAATGACACAAAATCTGAAATTTAGCTGTCAGAGCTTTCTTAAATAAATGTGTAAATCACTGCTAACATAATATATCTCATAACAACACAATAAAACACTGACTCTCAAACCCTCTTAATTCAGAGCTGCTTGATGGTATCTCAGCAGCAGTGGTCACAAGGCAGGCCAGGCTATCACAGTGTCCACTCACAAACACATCTACACAGAGCCAATTTGGAAGCACCACTTAACCTAACCAGCACCAGAAAAGGCAGGAAAAGCAGATTATCCAGAGCGAAAAATAATCAGACACAAGGAGAATGTGAAAACCCCATAAGGACAACAAAACTGAGTGTGGGATTTGAACTTGGGGAGAAACAATTCTCTTTACTAAATACCACCTTCTCATACAGTTGTAGGTGGACAACAGGCCTCAAAATCCTGTGTGTCTACCTCTTCAAATGAAGAGAGGAACACATTAAAGAAAACAAGCCTTTCAAGTGGTGCAAAGAAGCAATCGGTGTTTGCTAACCATGAAATTCAGGCATTAAAACATAAATAGGTCATTTTTGTGAACATTTTATGAATAACATAAAAAAAACACACACAGTGCCTCAACTGTCAAAATGCCAAAGGTCAATAGCAAATGTTGAAGGGGTAGGGTTTCGGATCACTTTCTGTAAAAACATAAAAAGGAACAGAATAGGGTAGCAAAACTCATATTTATTACTGTAAAGAGCCGACAGGCATTGAAAATGGAGGGAAGTGTGGAAATCTCTTAGGTACAATTACTCTCATGCTACAGTGAGAGCAGTGAAGAAACAGGAAATGATACTCACTGTTGAAGGGAAGTCTGGGCCTTGTGAGGCAGCTGACCCAGTGCTCCTCAATGCGGCTGGCTGGGAAGCATTTTGTACATAATGCGCATTTCACAGCTGGAAAAAGAGGAAAAAAAAAAAAAACACGTAAGAAATTAACCGGCATGCAGGATAAAAAAAGATATCGCCTAAAATCACATTATTTGATTCATGAGCATAGAGTACAGTACTTCAAAAAAAAAAAACCAAAAACACACATGACAGTAATTGTAAAGCAATACATTAAATGACTAGGAAACATCATATCAGATAGAGATAACACGGTAAAAGTCAACAGGGTTATGAAACAAAGAAAGGAAACAGAAAAAAGGAAAAATTAAGGAAATAAATTACATAAAATGCTCAATTTGAAAAAAAAAAACAACTAAGTGTTGAAACTTCAGCCTTAATTTTTAATTTAGAGAATTCCTGAAACAGACTAGAATTACAAAAGAACTGAAGACAGGGTCACTAAACAGCAAAATGAGTGCCTGCCTAGATTTGAATAAGGTGGTTTGAGGCTAGAAAAAGAAATTAGGTCTGGCATTGCATCGATCATCTAGACTGGGCTTTATTAACAACTAGCAAAATACCCGCACTTCGCAGCGGCGAAGTACTGCCTTAAAATTTTTATTAAGAAGAAAATTAGACCTTTTTAAACTGAGGGAAAATATACCAATAATTATTTGTTAAGGATCTCTTTGTATACCACATTGTGAGTTCGGCCCTCTGGTTGTAATATGAATAAACTGTGCGCTGAGCTTACTCTTGAGCATGCAACGTACAGTTGGCCATGTGAACAGTAATCTTGTTCCAAATCTCACAGCTTGGTTTGCTGCTGTCATAATCGGTTTGAGTTTCATGGTTTGTTTCAATTATGACAGTATTTGTAGGACTTGTGTTGAAGAAACATTCGGCATCTGTCAAGCGTTGTAAGTATACAACTGGTTTAAATCGATAACTTCACATCCAGCTTTTGAGAGTTTAAACATTCATAAACATCAAAGTGTCCACTACTGAAATCGTCACCTGTCAATCTAAGATGTTTAAGAGGCATTGGCAGTTGTCGAAAGGTGTAAAATATTTGGCCATTTCGGTACACTTGAAAGCGACAACCGAACAATTCAGCGGCAGCCATCAACTCACATGCAGATGCATAGGTGAAGGGCTTAAGCATTTCACTCTTATAGTGCTCCTTTGTAGTTTGATTATCTCTTGTATCGTCATCAGTCCACACCTTGAACCTGTCCCAGTCATTCAATACATAAGACACAATGTTCCTCCGATATCAAGAGTGAGCCTGATATGGCCGTGCAATATGTAACAAAGAGAATGGAAAAGGTAGGTGCCATCTCCGGGCATGGAAACCACTCGGTAAGTGACAGTTCTTTGATCGATGGTGATCACCTCGATAGATATGTTAATGGGGGTACGGTTGGAATGATAAAGGAAATGGGTACCTGAACAATGTAAAGTAAGTCTAAAATACCTACAAAACAACTATAATCATAATAAATGAACAATAAAACAGCGGAGAAGCCGTGGATTAAATAAAAAGGCTGTAGTTATCAGCAGGGAGACGTGAATCCCGTGGCGAAGCAAGGAAGGGAATGTAGAGACTGGAGTGACGGACAACCTTATATAGTCAGGTAGTCAACAACGTGGGAGGCGTTGGGATGGGGGACCCAACGCCGCCTCACACGGTGACCGAGCTGCAGGCTATGGACGTATATATGTACCTAAGTAGGATTCAGTTAGCATTGGGAACCCGCGTACCAAATTTCTTGAAGATGGGCCCATAAGTAACAAAGACAGTTGAAAAGTTCAATATGGCGGCCGACAGTGGCATCATACCACCGAAATAAGTACCAAATTTCAGCCTTCTACTCATACGGGAAGTTGGAGAATTAGTGACGTTGGAAAGCTCAATGTGGCGGCTGACAGTGGCGTCATACCACCGAAATAAGTATGTACATTGGTTTCGGTTAGCGCAGGGAAGCCACCTACCAAATTTCATGAAGATGGGGCCATGAATAAGAAAGTTCAACATGGTGGACGTTGTTGACCGTTATGACCGTTACGCATAGATTTTCGAAATGAAACCTGCTTAACTTTTGTAAGTAAGCTGTAAGTAATGAGCCTGCCAAATTTCAGCCTTCTACCTACACGGGAAGTTCGAGAATTAGTGACATTGGAAACTTCAATATGGCGGCCGACAGTGGCATCATACCACTGAAATAAGTACGTACATCGGTTTTGGTTAGCGTAGGGAAGCCATTTACCAAATTTCGTGAAGATGGGGTCAACCTTCTACCTACACGGGAAGTTGGAAAATTAGTGACGTAGGAAATTCAATATGGCGGCCGACAGTGGCGTCATACCATCGAAATAAGTACGTACATTGGTTTCGGTTAGCGTAGGGAAGCCGCCTACCAAATTTCATGAATATGGGGCCACGAATAAGAAAGCTCAACATGGCGGACGTTGTCGACTGTTACGTGTAGAATTTCGAAATGAAACCTGCTTAACCTTTGTAACTAAGCTGTAAGGAATAAGCTTGCTAAATTTCAGCCTTCTACCTACACGGGAAGTTTGAGAATTAGTGATGAGTGAGTGAGGGCTTTGCCTTTTATTAGTATAGATACTATCACACAAAGTGGAATTATGGAACTTGCTGGTGGCCTTTGGATAAACAAAACAAATACTGTATATAATATATAGTACTAGGGGGCTCTGTCCCCTACTCGCTTCGCTCGTCAACCCCCAGGCGGGCGCTATGCGCCTGCCACTTCACATCTCTGTTGCTCGCGTATGTGGATTTCACTTTCGCAAAACAACAAATCTTTAAATTCTCGCAGATACTTTCGGAAGAAACAGTACTTTTCTCTGATCGCAAGACGAATTAGATAATCTACAAGTCTCCAACTTAAAGTTTAAAGCCGAACACTATCTACATACTTCTGTCATATCACCTATGTCCAGATCTTCGATCTCTTTTTGCTGTTCTGTTATTTTAACAATTTCCATTTGTTTGCGCTAATGCAATGTTTTTTTTGAGTTTTTTGAGACTTTCGAATTTTAGTACTTCCATAATCTCTAACCTGCTCTGCATGTGTATCGTGCCAACGTTTTTGAACCTCTTTACGACATTCTACATTGTCTTCTATTCTTTGTCTTATTTCTGACCCTGTTTGGAGCCGAGAGTGTAGGAACTGTGTCTGACAATAACATTCACATGAATGAGAAGTGAGTGGACCATGGGCGTGGTTGTAAATGTTTGAGAGGAGGGCCGGACTTGTTAAAATCTCTTTGCAAAAAAAGTCTGGTCTCGCAGGACCTGAAATAATCTCTTGCAGGAGTTGAAATTATCTCTGAGAAAGTCTTGTCTCAGGATTTTCTTTTATAATAGAGAGATATATAAATTGTGTTTATTAATATATACACACAAATGCATAAAGATGCTACATCCAGACTACAATGATTTTGTTTAAAAATACTAACAGATAGCTAATGTGAATCTCCATTTTTGCCTTTCATCCACACTACTGGTACAACTGAAAAAGTCAAAAACACCAGCTCGGATCTACAATGTGGGTGAGTGAAAATGTAGACTTTTCAAAATGCAGACTCTTATTGTGCTCTGATTTTCTCATGCTAGTAACATACCTTCCTAGATTGGTTCCTGCTAATTAAAATGTATCATTCCCTGATTTGTCAGCCTTTGCGGAAGAAATCTATATTATAACATAGAGGACATAGGGGAATTGCTTTAAAAGGCGCTTTTTGCGTTGCTTACCTGCACACATCTAAACAGCATTATGAATAGTGAGAATGCTGCACACAAGTAATTTACTGGTCACTCGATGTTTTGTGATAAATACCCATGCTGACGGCATTACCAGCTCTTCAAGGATTAGGTGAGCATCTACATCATATGCGTTTTCAGTGTTTTTAGAGTGGGTGGAGATACTTTTGTGAACCATGCAAAAACATTAGTATGAATGGCGATTGTTGTTTAAAAATGTCAATTTTAAATTAAAGCATAACAGTGTGGACATAGCATTAGAAAAGAAGCACAATGCTCATTGTTGGTGAAACAGCAATAAACAAATGAGAATAATAAGAAACAAAAACCATTCTACAACAAAATTAATAGAAAAAGAATAACTGCTGATGGAAGGACCGGAGGGGAGGACATATTCTGGGCAATACCTCCCCCGGAACACAACAGGGCAAACCCCCTGGCTTACACCGGGGCCACAGGTTTGGAGCTTAGAAGTTCAACCCTGCTGGGGCCTGTGGCCACTGCTGGGGGCTGCCTGGACATTTCCGAAGCCCTGGACTGTAGCACTTGTGTCACACTCGGAAGAGCTGCAGGAAGAGGATCGGAGAGCACTTCTGGGCACACTATAAAAGAGGCTGTCTCATTCCGTTCAGAGAGCCAGAGTTGGGAGGAGGAAGACAAAACTTTCTGGGAGAAGAGTGGAGGTGGTAGAGAAAATGAAAGAGAAAAAAAAAAGAAAAGTGAGAGGGAGAGAAGGGACTGAGCAGTATTGCTGAGGGTAATTGTGTAATGTGCTCTTAAGTGGGGAGTGGAAAACAGAGCTGCTCCACGAAGAAATAAACTGTGTGTTGTTTTGCACTTGTGTCTCTGTGCCTGTCTCTGTCCGGGTTTGGGGAGCAGTACGGCCCCAGTATACCACACTGTGAACATTGTAAACAGTTGTCTTGCAGTCCTACACTACCATATGTGGCTTCATCTTGTAGCCAGCACTTATTGACGCCTCTGGTGCACAACGCAAATCAGCCTCTAGATCTGCGATCCTCTGAGACATTACAAGGGCCTGTTAAAGTTGCTGGCCATTGGAGGACAGAGGGCCACTTCTCTGGATACTGCAGTCTAAGGCAAGAGAAAAGGCAGTCCAAGGCAGAACCTGAACACCAGCATATCCTCAGCAGAGTTGTGGTTACAGCAGCTGTATGTGGCCTGGTACTGTCCTGCTGTAGGGCTTAGCTTAGGTAGGAGGTGTGAGCAGACAGCCTCTGGCAGACGGCCTTGCTCTAAAAGCAGCAGCACAGCACCTGCTACTCCCCGTCTTGTCTGGCATTGCACCTGTCAGTTGTTCTAAAATTCTCTCTCAGATAGGCCAGTGTGATCAACTCAAGGGTAAACAGATCTTTGACTGTCCTACTAGTTTGTTGAACCCTTGTGTGCAGTCAGGATACAGTGAAGCCACTTAATCCAGTGTTTGATAATGCTGGCACAAGACCAGCCTGTCAAGAGCAAACCAAAAGGCACTCTTGCTCGAGTCTGGTGACATTTGAAGCATTATGGAATGCACAGAAATCAGGCTAATTGTGGCCTTTGACGTGGGGTGACCTAAGCCTTGGGGTTAAAAAAAAAAAATAGATGACCTGATCAGAAATTGTTCCACTGGATCCTTTTTATGTACATGTACAAGGTATACCTGATGAGCTTTCATGTGTTGGTCAGAAAGCCAAAAACAACACTGAGATGACCAAAACAGGCAAGGTTCAATTTGCATACAAGTTTGTGAAACCGACACTACAATTAGTTTTACAGGCACATTTTCTTTTGGGTAGAAAATAATGAACATTGCTTTGTAAAGCATCATTTACACTGCAGCTGCTTAACACATGTTATATACATCACACCAGTAAAATCAATATTGATGCCTCCTGTTTAAATAAGTATGAAGAAATACAGAATTTTTTTTTTTTTTTTTTAATGTGACAGGCTGCATATTTTCCATATGAAGACACAAAAACACACCATTGTGCACATTACTGTGTTTCCTCAACAGTAACTGTCATTCCACTGCTGTAATCTAATCTGCCGGATCTCTCCCTTCACACGCTTGTTACCTAGCACCTTATCCTATTTGAGAATATGCACACTTCAGGTAATTTATTTATTTCACTAGAGAGCTTTATTTAAATACTAAATGGCATGTAGATACATGCAGAATTAATGCATGCAAAAGCTTCCAGACAGAAAGTAAATTATTTTCTTCTTGTTGTGAATGGCACAGATTTCACTGGAACTGAAACACAATTTATTTCCCTGAATTCTGATGCAAATTCAATTTTGTGTGAATCGTGTCACTCATCACTATACTCCACCTAGAACTATAGTTTCCTCAATTCCAGATAGCATGTGTGAGTAAAACATTTAAATAATGGAATATTGAAAGTGAGCACTGTGAACAGGAACTAATGAAGCAGCAATTAATACTGCAGTTCACTTTTTGCTTTAGGTTTCTTTCTAATCATTTCAGGAAGACAAGTTCTCTACAAGTTTTTTTCAGAGTCAAGAGTTTTTGATTACTTTGTGATGAAGACAGCTCAATGCAGATTTTTTTTTTTTTTAACAAGGTACATAGTCCTGGCCGACATCGGCATGTAACTTGCAAGCAATGACCTCAGCAAGAATGGGCAACTTTCATCACAAATGTAGTCTTTTGAAGTATTTCGGTTAGTTTGAGGTGCAAGACTAACCAAAAGCATGGACAGCTTCATTAAAATCTTCAAACAAATCAATCCAGATTTCTCACTCATGGCACAAATGACCAGACTCAAACTATCCTAACTTTGGACACATTATATGAAGTCCCAGCTCTCTGAAAAAGACTCTAATAGTGGGAAAGGTAGAAGGAAAGAGATGAAGAATACGACCAGCAGCAAGGTGGATGGATTTAGTTATAGAGGTGACACGTGCACCTTTGGGAGACTTGAAAGGACAGGTTAAGGACTAGTTTGTATTGAAGAAAATCTATTGATGTGGTCATTAGGAGTCAAAAACGAGTGGACGGCACATAACCAACACCTTGCTAGTATTTCAAGTGAATAGGAAAGCACAGTATATGCTACACTCCTTTAACTACATATTATAAATGGCACCATGCTTTGTTGCGAGTATAAAGGTGCATGAAACACAGGCAGTGAATGGCTGGGCTATGGAGAATTATGACAAAGTTAGAAGAATCGTTATTCTTCTCAATAGTTTGGGTTGGTTTCAGATAGACGAGAATGTCAATGCTTACCCTTGACTCTTAATGGCCATCCCAACCTTTGGCATTTATTTTCTGTTATTAGAGGGTGGTTTTCCAGAGTAACAATTCCCTGTTCAAAGTTCCAGAAGTGCACAACCAATGTTCTAATGAGCAGGGCAAGGAAATGATGTGTATGCCAAGGTGTTTGCCCGGTCAAAACTCCAAAAGGGCATTCATCCTGTGTTAGACATCACTACTATCAACAAGCACTTCGGTTTATCACCTCTTATTTTAGGATTTTTACAAAATGATGCAACTTTAAAGGACAAAAGTTCACCTGGATACAAATCTCCTTTTGTGACAAACCAAGGAACTGTGACCTCATTTTGTTGGTCATTACTCAAGGCACGAGTTTAATAACTTTCAGGCAGGAAAATGGCACCACATTTTCTTTGCGGACTAAAGGGTTGCAATATTGCACACCATGATAATGTTCTCAATAGCACACAGAGTAAAGTGTTCAAAATTGTTTTAGAAAAATAAAAGATGACCAGGAAATGAAGGTAGCAAAAAAAAAAACAAAGCTGTGAAAATCATACTTTTAACAGGCAGGGGACGGGAAACCATAAGATCACACGCAAAACTGCTCCCCAAAGCCCAAACCGGAGGTCAAAGTGAAAGAAACACGCTAACGGTTCTCACACTAACTTGCATTCTTACCCATCATTAACATTTTTTTTCTTTCATAATTTATCCAGTGCTCTGTTAACACAATATTGTCTGCCACACCATTTGAAGATATAGTAAATGGCATGCCTCAAAAGGTGTCCAGTTCCATGGCTAGCAATGGATGCTGTTGTTATAAATGACATGGCCATGGCCATCTGAACACAGCACAGAATTGTGATGATCACAAGAAATAAAAAACATCTAAGATGGCACTATAGTGACCCCACCAACATATAACAATGTCAGAAGATGCTCCAAAACAGAAACAAAAAAAATCCTTTAGATACCAAAGCAGATTCATCTAAAAACAAGAATATCTCCTCCCAACTTTCTGATTCATAGATAAGGCAAATATGAAAACACAAAACATCAAACTGACCTGTAAATATGTTACAACCATCTCTAAATAATTCTGAGGAGCACTGCCAAATTAATTAATAAGCAGTCAAACCACAATTTTTTTTTTTATTAAAATTGTCCACCGTAACTTAAAGGCAAGGGAGTCATACAAGATGTTCACATTGTCATCTGGCTACTCCAACTGTCCTGCAATGAATTAATGAGGGAAAAATGTGGGCCAGCAGGCCAGACAGATGTCATGCTGTCCTGGCCAGGAGGCATGAGTGCACATCACAGCCTGTCTGTCAAATGGGTGAGTTTGCCGCAGAGACATAATTAGAGTAGAATACTGCAAGGCTGACGCCTTAATTCTAGTTTCAGCTCGAGGCAAAGCCATGAGTGAAGCAGACTTGAAAATGGACAAAACGCTCAGCTCAGCACTTGCACAAGTCTGCTCAGATTACCTGGGAACTGAGCAATGATCTTAAAAGAAAAAAAAAAAAATGATTGTAAGCATATAGGGAGCTCAGAGAGACACATCTGCTAAAATGGCAAAAGCAGAAGTGTTGTGTTTCAATTATCTTTTTTATTTTTCGGAGTGGCATTAACTAACTCATCTTTGTATTTTTATTTTCCCCATTGAAAAATGTAGTACTCTTGTCAACTTCTCCTTTTGGACATTAAAAAAAGAAAAAGAAAAACCCTTGAAGAAGATTTGAGCCTTTACAAAAACAAGTCTGTAAGTCAGTTACCGAAGCAAACAAATCTTGTTGTAAGATGGCACAGCTGCACTACAGAGAGGAAATTTGGTAACTCTGCAGTTCATTTTTTAAAACCCATTATAGAAGATGGACTGTTTAAATTGGTTAGCCTGCAAACAACGTTTTACCCCTTTGAAAGTGACCATTTCCTGCTCATGAACATGCTCTGAAAAATGTCTTATGTTCTGCATAATCTTTGAATCTTGATGCTCACACAATCTTCTCAATGATGGACTTCCTGACCAACAGACAGCAGTTTGTGAGGCCGAGTGACTGTGTTGTCAGAGACGGTGGTGAGTAATACTGGAGCACCTCAGGGAACTGTCTTGTCCCCCTTCATGTTTACCCTTTATACAACAGACTTCCAGTACAATACCAGCACTTTTCATCTACAGAACCTGAACTCAAAAGACGCACAATGCCTGAAAAAATGTATCAGGAAACAATGGCTGGACACACTAGGAGCTGTTATGGAAATTAGGATGATGGCACAATTGGATGCTATCATGAAAAATCTCCATCCCCTCCAGAATGTGATCTCTTGAAGTACTTTTAGCCACAGTGTGCCAAGAAGGGCCTCTGGTGGTCTTATCTGCACACTGCTATCAGGCAATTCAATGCCTCCAACCAAGTTTATTTTTCTTAATTTATTGATTGATTGGCTGTATTATTTGTCCTGTGAGTCTATATACTTGTTTATATGTTTGTGCTGCTGTATGCATCTGAATTTCCCCATGGGTTTAATAAAGCATTTATCTAATCTAATCCAAGTAGTAAACCAGGAAGAAGAAAGCTTTAGGACATGGAAATAAAGGTACACCTTTTATCCTTTCCCTTGTCTTTATGAAGAATTCTCACAGTGCTGGTTTTACTCTTAATTTACCAAACTGTTCTCAGATAATGTTTGGCAGAAGAGCAACCACAAACAACAATTTGCCAATTTCTCGACTAATTACTTGCTCTGCAGAAAACTGCCTACAACATGCTCTCAGAAGTTAAACTCCTCATGATATCATTAAGAAAGAGATTTGAGAAGCAAAGAAAAATTCAGCCAGAAACCAACTCAGTCTTTTCAACTGCATTCTGAAACATTCTTGCTTGTGTCCATTTCTTCAAAGTTCATTTATGCACAACGCCTCACGTGTTAAGCAGGTTTTGTCGTGTACACCCACTTATCTTATGAGGATCTATGTAATAATAGAACAAAATAAGCTTATGGAAAAAATCCTTATGAGAAATGCAGTGCAGCTGGTGAGAGAGTATTAATAATAAGTATATGGTGAAACTAAATTAAAAGACACATTTCTCTTAGGTAAAGGTTATCGTGTTTATAATAAGAAAACACAACAGATAAATCCTTTAATACTAAAGGCCAAAAGTTTAAGTTTAATTCAAGGTCCTTGATTGCTGAATGACTTAAAAAAAAAACAACTATCTAAATCCTGAAAAACAGGGGATTATCATCATAAAAAGGGCCATACAAACCAAAACACGCCATAGCCATCATCTGAAATAATTATCTAAAGTTGTATGTTTTACATTAGAAACATCTATTTGTTCAAATTTATTTGTACATGGATATACTGTATGGATTAAATATTCTTGCAACTTCACATATGTTCTTCTATAAGATAGCAAATGATGTCCGCTGTCTAGCATTGGACATTTCAAAAGTGATTATTATAATAAACTAACTTACTTAAGTACATATTTTTACATATTTCTCAAATCATGGTGTTAAGGTTAAACTAGCAAAGTGTGTTGGGCAGAGTTTGGTTCTCATGACTCATTCAAGTTCCATGTTATTTGGTGGCAGTTGGAAACCCTGTAATAATCTACAGTGTATCGGATCATTGAAAACCTTTTGTTTGTTAATTTTACTTTCACCGGTTCCCCCGTTCCTCATTTTTGTTTGTGGAGTTTTTGTGCCTTTTAGGCTGAATTTACATTTCAAGTAAAGCCACTCCAAATGATGTCAAAGACTATGTCTTCAGTTATGGAGTACTTCAGCTTCACAAATGGTTGCTTGAAGAATGTGTTTAAATACTCTGTCCCTCAGGTTGTGCTTTTAAGTGCCAACACGATTGTGACAAGTGCCTCTTCTAAAAACACATTGTGTGACAAAACCTCTTGGGAATAATCTGGCCTTCAACGCCTCTGTCCTCTTAGCTGTCTGTGACACCGGTGATCCTATCAACCCACCAATTGTGGCTTTGTTAGACTGTGTATGTTCATCTATTACTGACAGTAAGGGTACTACTAGGGTTCTTGGCTTCTACTTTACAGTTTACATCCGTGTTTTATAGATGTGTACTTTCCTGCTAATGACTCTGATGTATTTTACCAATTTGGACTTCAATTTGTAAATTGCCTTGGATAAATTTGTTTGTGAAGGTTGTTCAGATGACAAACAGCTCAGCAATCATTAAAATCCAACATTTAACAGGTTCAACAGTTCTTTTTTCAGGTACGCTTAAAGACTGACTAAGAAGCGTGGCTGGATTAATAATTGTGTTTGACCAATCACAAGCTAGGACACCTGGACAATATTCTCTGCACATTTTGCGTAGCCTCCCAGTGTACTACAGGAAGAATGAAAAGGCACTTCGCCCGTTTTCTCTTTGATTTCATCAATTTATATACATATCGTATGTGAAATTAGGCACTGCCAAAAGTATGAGCTGCCACTTTCTAATACGCATTGTTATGACTGCATGCAAGTTTAGGGAGGATGTAGAAGGAACTATTCACAAGTTAAACTTACTCTCCTCTTGTCCTCTTCCAACACTAAAGTGGAGGAGGGCACCTCAGAAGACGAGGGACATCCCACCCCTTCTAGCTATAAAAGAAAAAGCGAAACCAGAACATCCATTCCAAAGAACGTGACTGTTGGAGCTGGACTGCACTCAGAACCATTTCAATGTCGGTTGATAATAAATATTTGCATTTTAGATTAGCTGCCAATTCCAAATTAGCTCTGTGTGAGTGGGCTTTGAAATGAACTGAGGTCTATCTTAGGGTCGGTTCCTACCTGGCTCTTTTGACCCTGATGTGTATTGTGCAGGTTTTGCAAATGTTATCTTTTGTTACTTTACTGTTAAAATATATTAAAACCATACAAACAGAAAGTGTACACCTGAAAAATTAAATAGCAAAATATTGTATTTTTTTTTAGTTGCATAGTATATATGGAGTTCAGCATACTTTAAAATATTCTTCATTAGATTAAAGTGGATGACCAAAATATTAAGAAATTTTCATAAAAATAATAAAAAAAATAAAAACCTTCTGAGCTAATTTACCATCAATATTACAGTCATAGACTTGTCTTTAAAACACTGAATGACAATGACGGAGGGAAAGTATATAAAATCTTCAACAGTGGATGATGCATATATTGCTTCTGAATGTACACATAAAATGAGTGATACTACAGATATATGGAAAAACATGGATCCATTCATTTCCTTATTCCAGATTAGCCTAATCCAGATTTACGAGGAGCTTGGGCCCATTTTATGGTTAAGTACAAGGAATTGGATTAGATGCATTTATTTATTTATATAGCACATTTTCATACAAATGATGTAGCTCAAAGAGCCTTACAAGATGAAGAAAGAAAAAAGTAACAAAGCATAAAGTAAGGTCCGATGGATAGGACAGAAAAAACAAAAAACTCCAGAGGGCTGAAAAAAACAAACAAACAAAATCTCCAGGGGTTTCAGGGGCCATGAGACCACCCAGACCCCACTAGACACCACCCAGCCCCCAACACACATACATGAATATATTAAAGAGTGAAAAGATATATCACATACACAAAGGGAAAAATAAAATATAACTGGATAAAATTTAAAACAATCTTGGAGCCAGCAACAGGCAGCTTTATTGTACAATCGGGGCAGACAAGACAAGGCCAACAGCCGAGTCAGTAAATTCAAGGACATCAACTTCTCCTCCATTCTTATGAAAACACCCTGGTGTGTAAGGAATTGTCCTCATGCGGTGGAGATAAAGATTCACTAACAAAAGAGAGACATGAATTTTACTAAAATACATTAGCCAAGACTACAATATAGTTCTAATTGGGTAATGGCTGGCTATGTTGAAACATGTACAATAGGAGCCAGGCAGTAATAAAATGTATATATTTATTTAAAGAGATTCTGTAAAAATCCAAAATCCCCCCCTTGAGACAATTAAAGTTCTGTCTATCTAAAGTTTTTAAATACAAGCATGCCCAGCCACAGCACATGCTACCCTCAGAGGAACTAAAGACCATAAGCATTACAAACATTGAAGTTTTCACATAACTAACTTGTTCAGGCAGGACTCACTTCAGGCACGCAGTGAAATAAATAGAGAAATGAAACTGGGCTGACTCAAAAAGCCACAATGAAACACACACACAACTGTCTGTCTGAATTTGACAATAGGAGCAAGGCAGACAGATGAGAAAACAAGGAAATGCCCAGGCCAGGTGAAAGCAGGCAGGAAGGCAATAAAAACACAGACCCTCCACTTCTTGGGTGATTCACGTAGACAGTCACACACTGCATTCACTGCCTTTAACACCAATAAAAGCAGTTGCGAAAACACCAGGTTTAACTCTGAAGGTTTAACTCTGGGGCTGACAGACATGAATGGATGGCATTACAGTTAAAACCTCAAGAAATAAAAATACAGCATGCTGATGGTGTGTCAGGTGTTGAGGGGGCTTATACAAAGATAACAGTGGCTGAATTGCAAAGTGAGAAAATAGAGAAAAGCAATTCAAAGATACACGGACAGCCCCAGCCCTCTGGGTATTCCCTCCAAAGACACACACACACACACACAAATTGTCCATAGTGGAACTGGCCTAGTTCTACCCACTTTTACTTTCTACAAGGGCTTTTGGGAAATTCTATGATGACGTTTGAAAGAATTTCAACTATCAACATACAACATCCATAAATGAATATGTTTGACTTGGGAAAAGGCAGTATCAGCTTTCAGAAAAGCTATTTTTATGGCAGATGCCGAAGTGAGCTGTAGCTCCAGTCTGCCAATACTGCAGTAAGCAGAGACCCCAAAAGCACCACATGTAGCTAATATGGGTTTTAAAAGTCAGCCTGCGATCCAACTTAGTTTGATAGCCACAGAGGAGGCCTGCTCAACTTAATCATTAAAATAGCAAACATAAAACTTCTTCACTGCGTTATTTAAAAAGCAGTGCAATCAACATAAGAGTGATAATTCAATGTGCAAGTATATTTGAACCAGTCTGGGCCGTTAAGTCTGCAGAACTAAACACTCTGCCATCCAGCTGCCAATATAAATTAATATATGAGGGTAAGTTAGGAAGTAACATTTTATTCTTTACGACTTCTGGGTAAAGAGGTAATAACTGTTTAATTGAGCTGAAAACATTTTGCTGCATATTTTTATTTGAACTCAGCATCTGAAGCTTCTCATTTCAGTGTCCCATAACAGGCAGGCAGCCAGCACTGATGGATTACACTCGTCCTGATAGCACTCTTGCATTGTTGCAATGTCCTGGTGAAATCTTTTACTATTAGCATGTTTACATGTGTTTTAATAACCCAAATATTCACTGAAACCTATTTCTAATATGCCATAGAAACCCTTAAACCAATTGTTATTGGCCTCTGAGAAGCTTGATTAACACAGGTAGATTTCTCTGTGAATAATGCAATTATGTGGACATGTAAACTCTTAATCGGGTTACTGTTAAGGATTTTGTAGTCTATGCTCTGTGAGCCTCCACATGTATTTGCTTCTCACACACTTTCAGCAGCCACAGGTAGAAGCGCCCACATAATACATTTCCAGAGGTAAATGTTTGGGTGATCGCTTTATTACTTCTGTTGGTTGAAATAATCCGTATTCCAGAAATTGATGCATTTATGTTGATGAGCTGAACATACAGGGCTAAAACTCAGCAACACACTCTCAAGAGCAGTAGAGTAACACATTAAATGTAACGTGCATTACGTAGACCGATTACATTTTAAAGTAACAAGTAACATACTGCAATACATTGTGGAAGGCAACAGGCACACATACTGGGTCAGTTCTTTGCAAGTCTCAATCACACAGCCAAGCAGAAAAGATTTTGCACCATGCAATCCGGTAACAAACATAAATGAAGTGTTAATTTAACAAAACACAAGAAAATGATCACAGGCGTCATGCTTATGTTTGGACTCACAGTAGCTAATTATGACGTTTAATTCTTTTTTGCACAGTTTAAGGACATTGGAGCATTTTGGCAAAGGAGAATCCCAGAAGATTAGTTGCATAAGTAAATGAGGCTGCCTTCCTTGCGATTTATTCCAGTCTCACTTTGTGTGGCGCATGCAGTATAAATGCACTGAACGCCTGTCACTGACTGAACCCAAGAATGAAGGCAGAAGATTAATCTTTGCACTTCCTGGTTTTGTGTGCTTGAAGCATGTTGTTATCCAATTGACTGTAGTTTAGTGCTCTGTAGGTACCAAGAAAATTCTCTGCCACCTCCTTGAATGCCTTCCTTGCGATTTATTCCAGTCTCACTAGCAGATCTTCAAACTGCTTGTCATTGGTGTCATGTTTGACATGTGGCCCAGCTAAGAAAGCCTTCCTTAATGTTGGTATCAGTTACTTGTGGAAACCTCTCTCAAATATCAAAATCTTTCACCTTCTTTGCTCATCGCTTTCATTACATTTTTCTTTAGTCCATCTTTGAGGAGGAGACGAAAATATCTTCATTGGTTCAACAAGTTGTTTATGTGCCTCAGTTTTCTGCCCTGATGCAGCCAGCTTTTTGTTTTTAATGTCCACTACTGCTGACTACATGCCCATGACATTGTTCCATCAAATAGGCACATGACTGTCGAACTAAGCATGTTAATACACTAGACAACCATGTCAAAAATGATGCTCAAGTAAATGCTGTATTTTTCCCCCCAATATTCATTTTTATAAATATAATGCAGTTATGCTTTAACTAACCATCATAATAGACGCAATGGAGCGACAGGCACTGAGCAAACTCCTGTCAATCATGAAGAATCCACTGAACAGTGTCATCTCCAGAAAGAGGAGCAGCTTCAGTGACAGACTGCTGTCACCGTCCTGCTTCACTGACAGACTGAGGAGATCGTTCCTCCTCCACACTATGCGACTCTTCAATTCCACCCAGGGGAGTAAATGCTAACATTACTCAAAGTTATTGTATGTTTTTACATGCATTTTTATTACTCTTTAATTTAATATTGTTTTTTGTATCAGTATACTGCTGCTGGATTATGTGAATTTCCCCTTGGGATTAATAAAGTATCTATCTAATACTACAAAATGAAAAGGGCAACAAGGTGGATCTTCTGGCTCATAGATTTAGCATTGAGTGCTCAAACATCATGCCTTGTTGCCATCAGTGCAAGGCTTGCATATTCATTCTCTGGGGAATCATTTCTGTTTCTCCACTGCTTGCTTCCCAATGAAGAAAATGTTAATTGTGAATTGCAAATCAACCCAGTCAGAGTGTTGGTGTACCCAGTGATGGAATGGGGCCCTTCCACGAATGATTTCATCCTGATGTAGATGTATTAGGCTTAACATCTCACGTTGGAATATGTCAATTTAAGAGTGACGATAAAAGAAAACCTTATATAATTAGTTATAATGCAACTGTAATAAATTAAATAACTGTGTGAAAACAAGAAAGCATTCCCACCCATGCTATTAAAAAGACACAGCTTAGCACTTGCACTGGCAATGTTACTGGCTGGTATGCAGGCAGAATACCATCGGGCATAACTGCCAGCCAGTAATATTGATCTCATCAATGATGCATGAGAATAAAAAAGCTTTCCACATTCACCACTTGTGACCAGATGCCATGCCTTGAAGGCTGATTCATATTCCCTAACAATAAAGTCCTTAGTCTGGACAGGCAGCAGGTCAGATATGTCAGCCCCTTATGCCAGCATGGATCAGAGCTTAGCAGGTGACACACTGGCCTATTTTTAAAGTCAGAAAACCAAATTCAGTTCTTTATTAAAGAACCAGAGTGTTAATTATGGGAGTGAAGGTCACAGTATCAAGCCAAAACAAAGTGTGGAATAAACACAGTTAATGTGTGGTATCTGTATGTGCTCTCCTGCTCTTGATGCACGCCGAGTCTTTAAGCAAGCCAAGCCATGATTCATTATACAATAAAAGATTAAAGTGCTGCCCAAACTTTCCTTTCTTGCACACAATCCATTTCCTAGGAGACCCACTGATTGTATCATCACCAAATGACCCACTTTCCTAAACAAACACACACACGCATGCACACATGTGCACATACACACAGTGATGTACTCCCTCTGGTTTATCACCAATCTAGCCTGCATTGTCTGTGAAGATTCTCAGTCATCCAGGTGAAATTATCTGGTGCTGCAGTTGAGTCATGGCAATTGGACTTCTTTCTTGTTAGGCAGATAAGTTTCACTGCTCATCCAAGCAGCTTCTTCAATCTTTAAGATATGTTGTCAGAGACCACAATTTTATCCTCCAGGTTAGCCTGCATTGTACTCTTATTTTTTTTTTTATTATAGCAGCAAATGATTTGTGTCCCTTTCGCAGTAAGCCCTACAAAATAAATGAAGGAGCGTCACTGTGCTTAGGGATGCCTCACAGCTCCACAATTTTTAGAGCATTAGAAAACGTTTGAAGAGAACAGGCCACTTAGCCGAACAGAGCTTGACAACCTTATCCACCTCATTCCTCCAAAATGAGATGAAGCAGAGCGTTGAATGCCCCTAAAGTTCTACTGTCTACCCCACTACTTGTTAACTTACTCCATGTGTCTAAAGTTCTCTATATGAACAAAAACTTCAACATTTGTGCGAAATTTACCCTTAACAAAAATTCCCAACTGTGCTTCTGTGTTCTAGTTGAGCTCTTTTTAAAGTAAAGTAACAGCCTGGATCCACTGTACCAATTCATTTTAAAACAACAAACACTTCAATGTTCTCAATTCAAACCTTAGTTTTATGATTTTTTTTCTCCCAAAAGATGTGCTGCTGTTAGGTCGGTTAGTGGCTCTGAATTGGGCCATTTAAAAAGCAAGTGTATATGTGTGTGTGTGTGTGTGTGCAATTGTGCAAACTGGTTTGCTTATTACCCTGTGGACCTGAAATTGGAGGAATATGTTCGAGCATTACAATCCAATTAACACCCCTCCCTTCCCAAGCTCTAACCCAGTGAACTCTAAATCGTACTAACAGTTTGAGAATAGATGGATCAATTGTTTGCACAGACGCCATTATACATGTGGAGGTTCAGGATAGAACTGTGCTAAAGGGCCTCTGCTCAACCTTACCACATATTTGTCATTTACATAGTTGTTAACAGAACATTATCAAAATCATTCTTTTAAGATTATAAACCATATAAAAAAACATCATTAACATATGTTACGTAACATTTCAACCCAAATGCAAAACATTACAGGTATGCATTTTTTTTTTTGGATATATATGAACTGAATATATCATTAACAGATTTTTTTTTTTTGCAGTGTAAGAAAACACAAACAAAAAACAACAAAACAGCTTTTTAAACATCATGGAAAAAATATAATAAATTCTATCCGACTCCACTAATATTTTTAGAATCTACCTCACAACGTTATCGATGACATGTGCAAAATTAAACACAAAATATTTGACAAACAAGCTCCCATTCAGAAAAGACTGCTCGGTCTTTCGTTGTGTGTCAGCCATTTCTCTTGTATTTTAGACAGCTGCCTGTTTAAGATCCACCTGGTGAGCCACTATGGAATAAATAAGACCATGCCGAGTTAAGTGGCTACTTTGGTTTTACGGCTGGCAGTGACACATTAGAAGCAAAGAGTCGTTTTGCAGAATGGCCCACTCGGTTCAAGTCATTGTGTGTTCCCTGCCTTCAGTAGCCCCACTCATTTTTTTTGCTACCACTCTTGCCAATATTGTTACTGAGGGTGGTGTTGCAAAAACAATTAATTTTTTCATAGACCATCCTGGGCCGCACAGGAGCTCAGGACAAGATTCCCAACCTCCCAACCTGGTACAATAAGATTGTGTCATATTTGCTTTTCTTTTCATCCTTGTCATTGATTGAGTGATGAGGAGGACAACTGCTCAGCATCACAAAATGAATGCAATTTCCTTTCTGTCCTCCTGTGTGGCTCAGAATGTTAGCAGCAGAACACAGACAAACAGACTGACAGTTTTCAAAAAAATTGCTTAAAATGAATCGTGAAAATCCTGTGGCCAGCCACAACATCTAACGAAAGACTCCATGATACCACCAAATTGGAAAACTTGACAACCATAATGGAGAAACTAATGGAGGTGCCTGAGACAGGTGTACCTAATACCTTCTGGATACTCAGCAAAGGTAGTACTGACTTGGGCTCTGAAAGGAAGAGAAAGACTGAGAAAAACATGGAAATGCACTATGGAGGAATATCTGAAGACTTCAGGATTCATTAGGGTGATGTGGATGACAACTGCTCAGCATCACAAAATGTTTTTATTTCACTAGATAACTTAGACTCTGCAGATGAGCTTGTTCTGATATCCCACACATCTGAGCACATACCAAAAAAAAAAAAAAAAAATCAGTGTGGAGCATAGGTTATTAAACTAAGGGACACCAAGTGTGTCCAAATTTGGGTCACACAGAGTCGCGATTCAGAATTTTATATAAAAGGAAATGATCACGTATGGTTTGCTCCACTATGACCTGTGGAATTGATTCTTGAAGAGGACTGCCCCTGATTACTATCGGTGGAGATTATGGGTCTCCGAGACACAAAAGAGGAATAATTGGGTCACAAATTGCTCTACAGCAGTTTGCCAAGTCCATCAAACTCAATATCAACACTATTAAAACTAACATTATGACCAACAGCACTGCAGTGCAAACAGTTACTGTTAATAGAGAATGTCAACCAGTTCTGCTACCTGGGCAATATCAAAACCTTCAGGGGGAAATTTAAGAAGACAACAAGACATGCCTTGAAAAATCCAGAGCAGCCTTTGCCAGCATTTGACTTCCGTGGCATTCATCTATCAGCTCAAGAAACTCCAAGCTGAGAATTTATCACAGCATTTTCCTTTCTGTGTGGCTCAGAATGTTGGCAGCAGAACACAGACAAACAGACAGGTAGTTTTCATAAAAATTGCCTAAAATGAATCGTGAAAATCCTGCGGCCAGCCACAATATCTAATGAAAGACTCCATAATACCACCAACAAGGAAAAAATGACAACCATAATGAAGAAACTGTGATGGAAGTGCCTGGGACAGGAGTACCTAATGCCTTCTGGACACTCAGCAAAGGTAATACTAACTTGGGCTCTGAAAGGAAAAGAAAGCGAGGAAAGACAGAAAAACATGGAAACGTACTATGGTGAAATAGCTGAAGACTTCAGGAATCATTTGGAGAACTACACGGAAGACAGCCCAAAACAAAGAGAAATGGTAATGTCATGTGCAGCTCTTATGTGCCACTAGGAGGCATGAAGAAGTTAAATAAGAGAAGATGGAGGGGTCATTAACCCTGTAGCTCTTGACAAACCCATTGTTTCATCAAAATCACCCCCTTACAAATGGTTTAGACAAAAAAAAAAAAAGTATGGATAGATGAAGAATTAACTGAAAATAAAATGATTTTGCTGGAATACGCGCACTTTGTTTGGACAAGGGGTGAGGATTGAGTGTGGCTCACAAAGTAAAAAAAAAAAATTCTAACCTCAATACTGTTATATATTCGGCTAATAAAAGCAAGTTTGCATTATTAGTACACAAATCCCAAAATAACCAAGTATGAATGATGGCAGATGTCAGCTATTTTAGGTCACTTCTTCCTCCCTCTAGAGAGTTTCCTTTGAGGTCAATAATATTTACTGGAAGGTAGGCCAACCAGCTGAGAAAATGAGTTTTGGAATAAGGCTAAAGGGGGGAATAAAGTTTCCATTGAGCAAAACCAGAAAAAGCTGCAGTACCCCCCCCCCTTCCACCCCAGGCATTTTATTAACAATAGAAGACACTTCACTGTTAAGCTCCGCCAGTAAATTCCTGTCCCAGCATGTGTGAGAGTGTGGAGGTCTTGGCCGAAACTGAGCCTGATCGAGTGTATTAACATTAAGGTCATAAATATTTAAGCAGTAAAGTCAGTACCAATTTAAAACCACAAAGCTATGGAAAAAACAGATCCTTTGGAAAAATCTGAGGAGAAGGTGTTATGTGAGTGTACTTAAACCTTTACAAATAAAGAATTTTTCCACTTTGTTTATTTACATGAACACTTGTGGAGGCAAGATATTTATACATTGTTCTTGAAATGGCCAAAAATAAGCTGCTACTAAAAATTACTCAAGCAGTGAAGCCTACTGATGATAACAAACAACAAGGCTACTGGGTTCAATTCTCACCACTACCTGCCTTTATGGGTTTGACCACATCAATTAGTCTACTGATTGCATAAAATGAATTTAATGGAAAACCTACATATGCATAAAAACCCCAAAGTGATGATGCTATTCAGCCTATACAAACATTTTATAAAACAAAGGGACCCTCTTTAAAACATTAGAAATTTCACCCCCACCCCATTTTGTCTTTACAATAGTTCTGCTATTTTTTATGGCTGTCACTCAAGTGCCCTCAGAGAGACTGCAAATATGAGTTTCCAAGTCAGAAAGACCATGTGAACGCTCAACGAGTCTGACAATTTGGTGAAAAAAAAGCCATCTGATTTCTCAGAGTTGTAATGCAATGCTGAACTTTCACCTTAGTTGGTTAAATTAAATAAAACATATAACGAGGTCAGCTAGAAAGGCCAGAGTTGGGTTGAATTGTATTTGGAGCAAACTGACACACATTTAATACATTTTAATATTCTCTTTATTTTCATAGAAATGCCATTTAATTGCTCTAATTTCCGATTCAAGTAGAGTTTTTTCAAATAGACCAACTGAAAACACACATGAGCGCAATGAACTAAGAAGTTGGAGCTTTGAATAATCCTAGAGTATGTGAACATAGCATTAGCAGGCAGCAGCAGCAGCCTAGTTGTCAAAACAATGGACTACAAATCAGAAGACTGCATGTTCAACACCCTCCTCGGATTCAAAGTAAACCCCTAAGGTCAGCGTTGCACTACACAACTTCGAGTCCTGTGAAAGCATTTCACACTTAATGACTGCAAGATAGAAGATTTCAGCTTGGACTTTGACACCTTCGTGACTTCTCAGAACTCTTTCACATTTTTCGATTTACTACTGAGCTGTGAAAGTATCACGTGTTTGACTCATTTTGGCAATCAGTCAACCTGGAGCACAAGGGAATTAATAATAATAATAATTCTTTGCATTTATATAGCGCTTTTCTCACTACTCAAAGCGCTGAGCAATTGTAGATTAAAAGCCCTGCTCAAGGGCCCAACAGAGCAGAGTCCCTTTTGGCATTTTACGGGATTCGAACTGGAAACCTTACAATTGCCAGTGCAGATCCCTAGCCTCAGATCCACCACTCCAGAATTGGTGCACTGTGCTAAAGTACACTAGCAATATGGGAGGGCAACCAAGAAGTAGCTGTTGCTATGGTTGTTGTCAGTGATTTCTTCTGTTACAAGAAAAATAAAGAAGAGGGTATGTCATAAAACCCAGAGGAGACCACATTTTTTGGATGTAGACTGTATGCATTTTACATCTGCCTCAGCTTAAACTAGTTGTCAACTCTTGCCCACATAGGCGCCAACCCCTACAACCTACCAGAAAACCAAACCGGTCTAATTTTGCCATGGATATCCACAAAGCACAATAACTGAGTCGTTGGGGATGTGATATGTCAATAATGTGGTTTGCTTTCTTATTTTACAAACAACAAGTTTGGCCTAGACCAAGGGCTACAGGGAAAAGATGAGTTGGTAGATGTTTCAAAGTTATAATTTATGACTAAATAGGAAAGGCATGAGGCCTGAACTAATGACTGACGAATTGTCCCTACTCTACGATATTCCAATGGGACAAGAGGTACATCAAGGAAGGACAAGACCAGCATAAAACCAGGCTAATACAGAAGTCCCATAATCTCTTCCAGTCTGTATATCCAGAGACCATGCCAGATCAGAGACTATTCAATTTACAATGGCAAAGATCCATGTGGTAGTCTGGACTCCTAGCAAGATGAACTGCTACTTAGTGGTATGATTTTGTTGAACTCATATTTGCATTATGTTCTGGGAACATTCAGGAATTTAAAATTAATATATTATGCAATATTCATCCATCCATCCATTATCCAACCCGCTATATCCTAACTACAGGGTCACGGGGGTCTGCTGGAGCCAATCCCAGCCAACACAGGGTACAAGGCAGGAAACAAACCAGGTCATGGCGCCAGCCCACAGCAGTATTATGCAATAATAAAAGTATAATCATTCTCTTCTTCTTGGCTTGGTATTCTATGTTTGCATCTAGGATTGTAGATATTAAAAAATGGACAATGGAGCTACAGACTGCATCCGCATCTTTTTGTGACAGGTTGGTAGGTGTAAACTTAAAATGGCTATAGCTGGGATTTGGGACATTCTCTTGTCAAGCTTCTCAAAATTACCCCCAGGAACTGCACTAAAAGGCACACTAGGATAACAATTTGCCCTACCTCTGAATAGGACATAAGTATTTATGAAGCATTGTAGACCTAGTACCAGCAATGAGTATGAAGCCACGTCTGTGAATGAATGACAGAAAAATTCTGAAACAGCCCTTGCCACAAATTAACATTCTTTATGACATTTTGTAGTTTTCAGATAGTAATGCTGAGGTGTAACCACAAAGATAATAATAATAATCATCAATGTAGAAGAAAAAAAAACAGAATAAGGTAGGATATTCAGCTAAGCTGTATATAAAATTGTTGCCACTTTGCAACATTATGAATAATACTGTAATGAACACCGAGATGGAAAGACCAAGACATACACACATGACAACAGGCACGTTTATTTAATAATGAATGATTCACAGCCAGAAGAATTGCCTTCCTGCTGTTATAGCACATGAGAAAACGCCTCATAAAGTAACAGTTATACTGAAACTACCCACATTACTGAAGTTCATCCTTGAACTCCACTGTGGCATGCCATACCTCTCTCCGTGATCCCACCCTACCATCTGTATGGCTCTATTTATCCAATGCCCCAGGAGTCTGTGCCAGCCTTCTTTAACCTTTCTAGGTTTGTAAAAGATCAACACATATATACATATATCAGTGTACCTGACATTTCCTTTTCAAGTACCAATCCAGCCCTGCTATCTTAGGGGTAATTTGCCAGCTATACAATATACAGTTTGCACCCATGACCATCTGTGTGTTGATACTGTGATATCCTAAATCCTGGTAAAGTCAGGAGTAGTTTCATAACTTAATAAAGTGCCTTTACTCCTACTCCGAAGAACTGGACCAAATTTGCATCACTCTGAGATTTTTGAGCCAGTTAGGTCCGTGGTTCTCCGAGACACGTGAAAAATGAAGGCACAGATCTATGTAATAAAAAGAGTCTGAAAGTGAGAATAGGACCTAGGACACTCCTTCAATAAAACAGGATGTTACAATATATGACTAGCAATTTACAGGTGTAAGCTGTGACTGTCCATAACTCCCTAAGGTTATTTATATGAGGACTGTAGCGTTTTTGGGGGGACGGGACTGTGGGTGGGGTTATGCTAGTAAAGTTGTGTACTGTGGTGGAGCTTGAAAAATGAAACTGACTGATACTCCAAATGTATCCACCTACCCTTCTATGAAACCTGAGATCATCCCAGAAACATTACATGCAAAGCAGGAACAAACCCTGAACAAGATCATCAATTCACACAGAGTACATGTACCACACCGATGGGGGAAGTCACAAATCACCCAAATGATACAATAATGATAATGTGCTATTGTGACTTTCTAAGCTAACAATTGGGACATCACCTTTTCAAAGTTTACTCTATTTATATTCATTTAATTTCCAGTATGAGATCTTTGAAAAGCATGAGGCCACTATTGATTTTCTAGCTAAACAACACAAGAAGCAACAGAGTTTGCCGACATTTTTTTTTTTTTTTTCGGCAAATACAGAATCACTCCAAGCATACCATGTTTACCAAATGCCATTTCTTGCTGAAAGGATTATATATTTTTTTCATTTTATAACAAACTATTTAAATGAAATTATATCACAGACTAGCAAAATTGGGCAAAGAAAACTTTGAATCTTCCCCCTGGGAGCTGGCACTTGGAAAGGTGTTCATACAAAATGTCCCCCTAGGAAGGTCATATTTTCCATGGCTAATGAATGTATGTTATGCTGCACATCTCTGGAATGAATGCTGGAAGTCAGAGAACTCGAAGCTAACAAAAACATTTAGGCATACTCTGTACAGAGAGAAGTGGGGTCCGGGATTCAGATCCAACTCTCTGCAACTGTGAGGCTGGCATCGCCAACTACTGTGCCACTCTGCTGTCCTGTTCTGAAAGAAGATAAATGGTAAAAACAGTACCATTCCTTTGCAAAGAAGAAATCAGTCTTGAAGAGGATACAAAGTCATTCCAGGAGCCCTAAAACTAGCCATAGATAAACAGAAAAACAAACATCTGCCGTGTCATATAATCCGGAGGAAACTCTTTCAAAACTTCATACCAAAGTTACTCCACGCTAGAATGGCATAAGTGCACAAGGGCTGTAATGTGGCAATATCACTCACAAACCAACCAACCAACCATGCCACCTAAATACTAAACAAGGAGGGCTTTTTTTTTTTTTTAATCCCATTCATTTATTGGTTTCTGACATTCATCCACTACAGCCAGTATACTATTATGACCCCAATGTTTTAAAAAGAATTCACTCAGTGCTCATGGAATAGATATACAGTACTCCCAATCCAGTTATTTTGTACTATATGCCTATTCTCAGTTAATAATTACATATTCAACCAAATGCTAGTATTAAAAAGTTTGCAGTGAACAGAAACTTTTGGTACTTGTTTGATTTATGCATTCAAATTTGTTATGCTATAAAGTGCTATGCCACCTTAGCGGAGATAACCACCACCAACTGCAAATCCTTCTTTTTCCTGTGCTTCTGAGGTAAACTTGCTTATGTATTTAAGACCATTGCCTTCTTCACAGTTTCATCTTCAGCTCATCAAAGGATGGCCAAAGATCTGATTTGGAGCAGATTTTTTGACACAACATAAATGAGTTCATGCGGCAAAGCTGTCCAAAGTCCTGCATTATTATCACCATTGTGCTTGACCATTAAAATGAGGCTAATACTGTGTGTCCTGAACCTTTGTGCTGAGAAATCACCAACAGCAGGAATGGCCAGCCTTTGTCAGATTTATGCTGGGTTCATATGACTGAAATAAGGCCTCACTGTTATCCAAATTCTACCGACAAATTACTCTTAATAATTTAATTAAGTGAATTTCACTGGGAGCTTGCAGACCACATCAATGAATCAAGCAACATAATGTGGCATCTTTAGACAATCTCCTACATTCAACAATAGTTCACCCTAATAAAAACATGCAAATAAATGTGAAAAAAAAATTCAGGAGAGGAGTAAATACCTTCTCATGGCATGGAACAGCACATCAAAAAAGAAATCTAAAGGAGGTTTTCCTTCAGAGGATTCAAAAAATGTTAATCCCCACTACTGAAAAATAAAAGTAAGAAACAAAAATATTTTGGATGCTGAACCTCCATTAGATTTGCGTACAAGTAAACTACCAAGTCACGAAGTTAAAGCAGTAACCGTAAGAACCTTGAAGAAGTTTCTGATTGAGATATTGGGACAACATAGCTATTAGTTAAACAAATGAGACCGAAGGACTCAATGGTGTCCTCTCGCATGTCACATTTCTTTATGTAACACACCTTACAAGGGTTTCAGAGCTAATGTGCTCTTTTCTACTGTATTTGTCATGGAAAATATTTTAATGCAGGATAATGGAACATTGTTTGGGTTAAACTGCCACAAAACTCCATGCTAACCTTTCTTTCCTGGCTGATGTCACAGACTGTGGAGTTTATGTATGTACTCTGGCTTCCATTCATATTTCACAGATGTTAAGTTGATTGTTTACTCTACCCTGGTGTGAATGGATGGTTCAATTTTTGGCTCTGGTACCACTTTTGTGGAGTCCGCTTGTTCTCCGATGTCTTTGTGTGCTCTCCAATGGTTCGGCTGTTACCTACAACTTCTCATTGAATCTCCATGGGTCATCATCATCATGTAGCTCTAGGAATCTGTAGAGATTACAGTTTTTAGACTCTCTGCAATGTCATGTTGAAATCCTTAAGGTATTCTGTTGACCGTATATCTCACAGATGAGCAAGATACATTAGTCTGGGTGCTGGAATTTAAACCACGTTTGCCAAGTTCAGTCCCTGCTTCTTTCTTAGTGTGTGATGCTCAGTACCTAATTTCACCTAAACAATAAATGGGAACAATTATAAATAGATATGATGTTGTAAGTCACCTTGGGTAAAGTTGCCTGCCTAATATAGAATACGAATAAATTGTTAATTCTAAATAAATACTTTGAAGTATGTGTGAGTATGTCCTATAAAAGTTCTGCATCCCGCCAAGGGATTATGCCTGTTGCAGTTTTATTTTTAAACATTTTGAAAAGAAACTGCTGGAGGCACAAGCTCTGATGAAATATTGTATAAACCTAATTTTACATTAATCATTGTTACAGGGGAAAAAAAAAACCAACACCTTTCAGAAACCCAAGCGGATTTTCAGTTTACAAAAAAAAATGACCAGTTCATTTGAACCTAAACACAGGGTCAAGCTGTCAGGTTCAAAGGTGAGACATCACAACAGAATAAAAATCCGAGTGTGACTCAACAAACCATGCACCTAATACACACTAATTAGTGGTGGAAACCTGAAAGGGGTGGACATGCCCACAAGACAGTGACCTCCCTCCTTGAACCAAATCAGACAATAAAAAGCTGTTCACCTATACAAACAAACACAGAGCTGCTACCTGCGTCAAGCACACCCATGACAACAAAAATACAAACAAATAAATAATAAAAAAAAAAAAACAGAAGCAAACAATAAAACCTGCTTGAGTTTCCTCCTGTACATCTTATACAAACTAAGAAACAAGAGAAGAAAACTATATGAAACAATGTTCTAGATATTTTTATGGACTACAGGATTCGTAAAGCCAGTCACATCGCTGCCCTGGCACAAATCAGATTTTAGAAGGAACCAGAATGGGTATAAATATGGGGAATAGCTTGGGAAACACGGTGTGAATGTAATTAGCACTCCGGGACCCTGTGTCTGAACCCCACATACAGGTGTTGTCCCTGTACATCTTTCATAGTCTGTCTGTATGGGTTTCTCTCGTGGTGCTAAGATTTTCTTTCTCACATTCCCAAACATGTGCATGTTAAAAGTTAGGTTAATCCGCATCTCAAAATAGGCCACATGGTGGGCAGGTGCATGACCAGGCCTTGCGATGGACTATCACACTATTCAGGTTCAGGTCCAGGTCCTGCCTTACACCTGAAGCTACTAGGATCAGCTCTGCCCGACTGTGACCTCAAGCAAGTTTAAGAATGTTATCTTCTTATGTTACTGTCACCTTTGTATAGTTTTAGAAGATTCACCTCATTGTAAGGTAATTAAAACTACAGAGAAAAAACAAATAACAATAAGCATGCAACAAGCACCCCAAACTAAACTGAAGATCAAAATCATATTCTGAAGATGATCATAATCTCATTATATGACAAAGATGGATCAAAAGTGTTCACCAGAATCTAATTTGATTCTTAACACTAGTAGTTCAATAACTTTGAAACAAGTGGTACATCCATGTATCCAGTTTAGAAACTGTTCATTTTAATTTGCACATAGAGAAGACAGAAATATTAAAAATGTAGATATGAATAAATATAGGTTACAAATAAAACACACAAGTGCTTCTATACAAGTCACTGATATAATTAGACAAATAGCATCACAGTATGGATACAGTCATGAGCTGAAATGATTGGCAAATCAAATTACACACCATAGCTCAAAGAAGAAATTTGTACAGTTTTGCAAGAGGGCTGGTAGTTAAGTTTGCTCAACATGCTGAGACTTCACAAGTAATAATGACTCAAGCGATACTGGCATGGAAATCGGAGAGAAAGACAACACCAGGCAGGGGTACCTGTGGAATGAGGACCATAAGAGAATTTCCAAATACTATAAACAAAACAACAAATGGTAAAGTATCCTTGTAATACAATTCCAGACAGAATCTATGCCAAGACAGAACTTCTTTAGGACTCACACTATTAAAATCATTACCTATGTCACATATTTTTAAAGTCACCTATAAGTAAAGTTAGCTTGGTTGACAGCATGAATAAATAATAATAAAGATATATGAAAAAAAAAAAAAAAATCAGAAGTAAAAATCAAAGGTTTACTAAAACTTGTTAAAATCATTGTGTGATGGTGTACTCTGAGGAAGGTGCTATTGACACTGACATGTTTGTTCAATCCAAACTATTAATACAGATTGACAAGGATTTAATGTTAGCAGATTCTAAAGTCAATGTCACATTACATAACTTCTAGATGGAAGGAACGTCAGATTGATGACCGAGTTGTTGATCTCATTACCCGATTCAAATTTAACTACTAAAAATCACACCAAATGTCAAATTAGACAACTGCGTAATGACTTTCCAACATAGTTTCACATTACAAAAGTGTTACGAGCATATCCATTATTCTGACAGCCAATAACATTCCACCTGACACAGTCAGTGTCCATGCAATGGCTTTATAATATTTACAAGTTCAGCTGTAATCACTGCCTTTTTTTTTTTCTTCCTTTTTAGCCATTTTGTCATGGTACATAAAACACTTAATATCAGACATTAAAGCCTTTCTTCTGTTTATCAAGTCTAAAACACCCATGTCTCTTATTACTCATAGCTGCATTATATGTATTGTACTTCTGACTGAGCACTCATTGGTTGTCAGCTTTCTCTCTCACAGACACACAACCCACCCCTACAGCTTAAGACAAATATCAAACTAGTTTGATTTTGTTGGAGCTAATCTTAGACTGGTTGGGCTGTGTCATTGGGTATGTCAGATTATGGGAGTGTGCTGCAACTGCCTCTAACCCTTTACGATTACAGTGATGAAGTCCGCAAATGGAGAAAAAACAAAATTGAAAAAGTTGTTATAAAGTGACAGGGCCTTAACAGGAAAAGCAATATGGACTTCAAACTCAGCTTTACAGAATTCACAAAGAGAACTATTAAAATAAACAATGCAGAATTGTATACCATGTACTTGAGAACACCTAGCAGAAATTATGACATTCCTATTAGAACATCCATTCAAAAAATTTATTGGGAATGTGAAACAAGCAACAGTACTTGGCAACTAAACCAACTTCGCAAATAAAACATTGGGATACCTGAACTATTGGTAAATGTTGTTTATGAAATACTTTATATCCTCATTTAAAAACCACCATCTCTTGACTACTGGATTCTTAAGTTGACAATGTTGTTGCTTCAGGAATAAGACTGGCCAGTTTGGTGCAGACTTCCTTCTATGTGAAGTGTTTTATCCTTTCCTCCCCTTTAGTCTGGAGTGCGGTCTATAATCGATAAATAGGTCAGTAGGAATTTATATATATTTTATCTCCTCCAATCAATTAAAGCCACCAGTAATTTCTGAGTCATGTCGATTCTCCCATTACTTTGAACATTGCTTAGTTAAGAGGGGTATTTGTTACTCAATTTTCTCATTCTAACCTTGGTAAATTATTTTGGTACCTCATCCAAGATGAAGCAGAGACATCTTGAGTTTTCAGCTTTTAGTTACATGAGTTACACGCACTCATTTTCCCTATGTATAATATAATTTATTCTGTTATGGCTTCATATATATACACATATATACACACACTTGTAATAAATTGTAAAATGTTATATATTATCTAAAACTTCCATACAAAATTATTCTTAAAAGTTACATGGGCAGACGAATTGCAAACTTGGTGACACCAACAGAAAGCAATACTCCGCTCTAAGCCACTTTGAATCATCTGTTGAAGGTGACTCAGACAAGCATTCCCAATTCATAGTCACATGAAACCAACGTCACTTTTGAATTGTCTTTTTTCTGTGGAAGAGGTTAATCATTTGTAGTAAATGGCCCTTCAAAATGTACAGACTAAGCATTGCACTGACTAAGCACTGCAGTGACTCTTATTTCACACACTGTGACTCCACTTGAAAGAAAACCGACTTAATTCAGAGAGTGATTAACAATGCAGCAAATAAAAGGCAAATATAAATATAAAAAAAAGGTGGCAAGTGCAAAGCTAGCTAATCACAAAAAAATGAGAAGAAATGGAGCACATCAGTTGCAGTGGACAGAAAACCCTCTGTATAAAGGAAGTCAGACTGGCTTCAATTAATTCCTCCTATCTCCAACATGAAGGGAAGCTGCCATCAAAGTGTTTGCGTTCTGGAGAAAGGACTTATAAGAACAAAAAAGTTATGGCACATCCACCACCAACACTTGATTACAACATCCTTAAGATCAACCAATATCTGACAGAGCATGCAGCACAACTCTTGGTCCAGGCTTTGGTCTTGTCATGTCTGGACTACTGTCATCCAGATTCTTCTGAAAGCTTGTCAAGGCTTCTGCTTCAAAATGATTGGATAAAATAACTAAACTGACATATAAATAGATAAAATAAAATACGTCCCCTTATACAGTATAAGTGTAAGTGAGATTCTGAGTATGTGTTAGGGAGGCCTGCAAAGAGACTGGCATCTTGTCCATGACCAGCTCCTGTCCTGCACCCAGTTCTGCTGGGATAGGGTGCACCACAATCCTGAGTTGGATTATCTGCGCTGGAAGGTGTTATGTTAGAAATGGAAGGAAGGGAGGAATGAGGGAAGGAAGGAAGGAAAGACTATCTAAAAACAAACCACCTCCCTATCTTACAGCACTAGTGTAGGAAACAACCCCATTAAAGGTTGAAGTTTATCACTTAACACACCGACAGCAGTTTAATTTGGGGTCAATCTAAATGCATGTCCTTCGGTTACGGGAGAAACCTGGAGTATATAAAGAAACACAATGCGTAAATAGCAAGGATCAGAAAACTCCAAAGAGGAAACACCCCAGAGAGTAAATGAACCAGCTATGCTACCTATAACAATAACTGTTCAATATTTAACACTTAAATTAAAAATCATAAATTAAACTAAAAGGATAGCACCCCCTCTCAAAGTTCGAGGAACCAGGATTTATTTTACACTCAAGCTCTGCTTAGATTTGACTCCTTCTCTTTGTCAACATGTTTTATTTTCTGCTCCAGTACCCCAAATGTTTTTAACTGTCTGACCCGGTATGAATGAGTCTGGGTTTGCGTCCTAAACAGGGCTGACATCTCATCCAGTGCTAGTTCTATTCTTGTACAAACTACTACTACTACATAAACCAGCTCCATAAAACTCAGTAACAGAAAAAGCAGGTTCAGAAAACAATGTAAATTAATTAAGTTTACGGAACAAGACGGTAAAACAAGTCCCTTTGTAACAAGTAAAAACAAAAATGCCTCAGGCATTGCTGGAGGAGTGGGGTGTTGATAACATTATATTTATTTAATAACGTCCAAAATATTTTAATATGGAAAACTGAATTACTAAGAAGCAGAAATATTTTTACAGTGCATACGGTGTATCTGACTGGTAAGGCAGTACATGTCCTAACAGATACCACACTAAGACGTAAATTCTTATGGTATTGCAATCTAACCTGAATGACGAGTTTTCACCGAACAACTCACCAGGCTATCATAATTGTTCTGAAGCCAAATGTAACGTGTTAAAGACAAATGAACAATATGTGACTAGATGAGGAAGTCTTAAACATTTGGTTAATAGTCGTGCAACTTACAGGAAAATCCATTTCTAATGATAACATTGCATTACTGAGTTTAGTGCCTTGCACAATAACATCATGTCTGCTGACACAATTCATCCCAGGTATACTGGGGACAAGAAGATAAATACAGCAGAAATCTATACATTTTCCCCTGGAGACAAAGTTCTATCTATCTATTAAGGAGCAAAGTATAAGTTGATAATGAATCTAATTACAAGATGCTTTCAAAGACATTGTGAAAGGATTCTTCAGTCAAAATGAGACCCCAAAACCAATTAAGGGTCTTCTATTGAAACATCACCAGTCTCTATCCCTATAACATACATTTTAACTGTGACATCATCCTCCTCCAGTCCTATCACATGAGGGATGGGATAACCTTGGTCTTTCAATCAGCTAATCCACCTTCCATGATGAAGGGATTTAAAACAAAAGAGATTAAAATGTTTAAACACCAAATCTAAATAACATTCACAGTTAAAAGAAAGAGAAAACCAGAGGTATCAATGCAAAAACAAAGAGAAATCAAAGCATATGACATCATTTGCGTAGACTTTCCAACAGCCTTTGATGCAGTGGATTAATTTTGAAGATAAAAGCCACTGGTATCAAAGATAACTTAAAAATGGATTTTGACTTGGTAACTCAAGTCAGAGACAAAGAGTAAAGATAAGAGGAGCATTTGATAAGGTAATCAGTGGGGTCTCTCAGGAGTCTGTGCTTTAAATGTTACTCTTTCTAAAGTTGGCAACGCATTACATAATTTCTAGTCAGAAAGTCTATAAAACTTCACGACTGTAGTTGCTAGATCTTGTTGCCTGGAAGAATTCAGATTAAATTGACTAGAAATCACAGGTAATGACTGATTGCAAAACTACCTCGCAACTTCTCGGCACAGTTTTAAATTTCCAAAATATCAGGAGCCCGCAGCATTCTAGCAGTCAAGAACGTGCTGCCTGACAACACTGGTGTCTGTATGAATATTCCTGGTATGGCAAGTTCAGCTACAATCTCTGACCCTTGGCCCCCACCCCATGCATCCCCCCCCAACCCTTTCAAACATGACAAATGTGAGATGTCAGACAGAGATGAGTATCTTTTCTATTAGCACAGTCCAAAACACTAACTTCCATCATTTTCTTGCGGCCACATTTTATGCACTGTAGTTCCAGGTGAATTGCTTGTTGGTTGTCAGCTCTGGCACACATATGATCCCACCACAATAACTTCAGACAAAAATCAATCCTGCTTGACTTTGTTGGGTAGAGTTTTAGACTGGTTTCACCGAGTCACTGGAGATGTCCAACTACAAGACTGGTGGCCAGATGAGTACGCCATGACATTCCCCAACTCTCTGATATTATGTAAATGAAGGCTATTACTGGAAATCACGGTAAAACTGGTGTAGTGTGAGAAGGGCTTAAGTTATATTGAGGACATTAATTGTGATATATAGTTATTAAACTAGTAAAATTTTATATATATGCCTTATATATATATGAGAGAGAGAGAGAGAGAGAGAGAGAGAGAGAGAGAGAGAGAGAGAGAGAGAGACTGGTCCAGATCTAATTATGCAATTTTCATTAAGCTATAACTTAAGTTTATTACATAGAAAATCACCTGAAAAATCCCGGACCATCGACTGACTAATTGTCTTCGCACCAAACTGGAATCGTCCCCACATAAATCAAAGTCATCCAGACGATCTGGATCGGCATAATTAGATCTGGACCACCCTCTGTGTGTGCGCGTGTGTGGTATATATATATATATATATATCTTGTCACACGCGTGCGCATGGGAGGCAGCTAAAGGGCTTGAGTGAAGGCTGTTCTGAGGCATGACGGGATGTGGCAGAGTGCACCGATTCTTTTTCTCCCTTTCCTGTAGAGCATCCCCGGGAGATTCCACCTGGCTCTCTTGATGTCACTTCCGGGACCGAGCCAATGGAAGTAGACCTTACCAGCTCCGGCCCCTCTGATGTCACGTCCGGGTGTGATCCAATGATTGAAGACCACGTGCCCGATCCTTATGACCTCACTTCCTGCCTTCCCCTTTAAAAGCCTGCCCCTTTTCCTTTCTCCCTCAGTTCTGTATTGGACTCGGTTTTGAGCACAACAGTGCTACCATTTAAAACAGACGATTTGCAGCCAGGATACCACATTATACGGGTGGCTATCCCAAACCTTGATATGTCTCATTGTGTGATATATATATTTATTATATAAATTGTATTAATTAAAAGAATGGGCAACATTGACCTATAAAAAGCAGCTTATTGGGGCTTAAGTTGACAAACCATTCTCATCATCTAGGTACTGTGCAGAAACAATTGAAAAGGCAAATTAAATATTAGATTATAAAATGTGTTAAATGTAAAATCAGGAGATGTTATAAGTATTCCTACTAATGGGACTGTATCTGCAGTCGTGCGAGTAGCTCTGGTTACCACATTACAGATCAAACTCAGCAACTCTACAAGCAGGCCAGTGAAAAGCAATCAAGTACATCCCTGGGCTGAGGGCATGTCCTACTCGGACAGCACAATGGAAATACACCTCTTTTAGTCTTAAGCATAGAAGGACTAATCCAGATCTTCAAAGTTCTCAACTGAGGCAATAAAACAGACCCATCCGTATACTTAGAATTCTTTCAAGACTGAAGCCTTCACACGAAAGGTCACAGGAATGCAGAACAAAGAATCAAGCAGCATAGTGAAAGCAGAAGTCTCTTCAAACTATAAAAAGGTATCTGGATGAGATACTGAGACAGCCTGGGCATTACCTAACGAAACGAGCTTGACGACCTGAATGATCTCCTCTTACATTTTACTGTATGTGCCATAAACATTCAGAAATAGCCAATATCAGAATGTATACAGGGGATTCTTATATGAACGAGGGGTTTCAGTATGAAGGGCCTAGGTACTTTCTCAATCTACTGTGTATCACATGTGACCAGTACACCTTTTAAAAATAATGGTTCTTCAATGGCACTTTACTGGATGTGGGGTTTCTTACAGAACCATTGCTTAAGAGAGATATTTCTTATGGGAAGCATTCTTTGCAAATGAAATTGGTTCTTTGGGCTTTGAAAAGGTTTGTCAAATGTGGACAAAACAGAAATCTTTATTGTATAGTATAGGTTAATTAACAGGACATCAAGACATGAAGAAACCACGAACATAGCCTATGTTATTGTAGGCAGCATAAGTCCTTTCAGAATAAATAACCCTTTCATATTTCAAAAATCTTTTAATCATGTATACTGATTATTTATATTACAGATCTAAATAAAGAAAGGCTCCTTAAGGAAGTATCATGTGGATGGTTCTTTTGGGAACCAAACATGGCTGCCCTCTGGCAGAGTTTCTTAAAGGTTTTTTCTAGTGACCTAATCTTGGCCTTCTTAGTGTCACAGAGTCCCATCAGATCTCTGGGGGATGGTATTCCTTTTGGAGAATCACTGCCAAAAATCACAGCAGAGCAATATTGATTGCTTACGCTACCTGTAGCAAACCGTCACGAGACGCATTGCAAACCTTATGTAACCCTTTCCCATTAATAACAATGGTGAGTCACGATCCAGCGTGACCAAAAAGGCAGCAACCCACAGAGCCCATAGTTTAAGAAACCATGCCCTATGGCATCACTCTGAAGATTCACTGTGGCACTTTTTATTTTAAAGACTAAAAAGCCTGACTAAGATCATCACCCTGCGCTTCACCCCCTGAAATTAAATAGTCAATGCTCTCTTCAGGGTTTCTATTAAAAACAAAAAATGACAGTGCATAAAGCTGCGGCACAGTGGACAATGGTTGCACAAAGCTCCAAAAGAAAAGGACTCAACCTTGGCCCAACCACCATGTGTTTAGATCATCTAAATGGCACTTTAGCTGCAGACTTTGATAACACTGACCGACTTTTACTTGGCACAGGGTTAGATGGAAATAGACTGTGCATTAAGAAATGTGAAGCATTTAAAGAAAAAAAAAAATCAATAAATCAAAATGTATTTATAAGACTCCTCCATCCTTTGTCTCAGTTACATTCCCCAGATGAGAATCCCACGAAGCAACAGCTTAACCCAGACATACATGACTCTCTCTGGACAGGGTACACGACCATGGGGCCGATTTACAGATGGCAGACATCACATGTACTGTCTGTGACAGGAAACCAGAGACTTCATAGGAAACTCACTCAAATCCAGCAACAGCAGGCAAATGTGTTAAAAAAATGCCCCAGTCAGTAATTAGATTGGGAAACTATCACTGTGACAAAATCAAGTGACACGTTGTTTATGTCATGCATCACATTATAAAATAGAGTAGCTCTTTACTATTAAAAAAATGAAAAATTAAAAACTGCATCTTGTATTGCTCTGATCGTGCTTTTTTTCCCCCAGTAGGTGGCCACTGCATACTGGAGGCAAATATGGCAGCAAGAAACCCAAAATTAGGACCAACTCCCGGTCCATCCTATGGCATGCTGATAAACAATCACGGACTCTGAGGCATTTCAGAGTCCAAAATCAAAATAACTGGAAGAGGAAAATAAAGACAAGGAAAAACAGGCAAACATATCATGGATGGCACACTAGAGAAAAACTGAGGCAAGGGTCCAAGTGCTGCAAAGCAGCCAATTTACCTGCGGCACTGCCCATACAGTATTGATACTACACGTTAATTGCTTGTCTCTTTTTATTCTATTATTCAAATGACAGGCGTTTCTTTTATTTATTAAGTGATGCATTCACTTTACTCCTAACATTTCTTTGGAAGCCCAAATTGTTTTCTGTTGCAAGTTTTTGGCTTGCACTAACATGTCGATAAGAATCCTGATCTGACATTACCGCATCATCTATTACAGGAATTAACTTTAAAATGATTCTTCAGGAGGGTGCAAATCAAACAATTACCACAATAATTGTTTACAGTTTCTCCCGTACAGACGACTATTCCATGTATTCGCCAATTTTAGTTCGTGATCCCGATAATATTGCTAATTTACTCTTAAGTGTATCAAGACGTTTAGCCTTTATGGCACTATCTGTATTCGAACTATCTTGTATAGACTAAATAAGAATTGTAATCTGGTTGCTTTGAGCATTATGCGTGTGTCCTTGGTTAAGGTCTTCCTAATGTCGAGTTCCAGTATAAAGTGAGACAACACGAAAACGAAACAATAGTATCAAAATGCGTTGTGCAAAAGTCTGTGGGGGCAATCTTAGCGTAAGTAGCGTAATTCGATTCTAACTGCCCCGGGAGAGACGCTACTCGGCACAGATGGCACCACAGCCCCTCCGCTGTGCAGCGCCCGAGGCTGAGCCAACAAAGCGTCTTTCTCCGCTCTGCTCAGCGATACCAATCAGGATGTGGGCGAGGCGACACTCGCAAGCGCTGCTCGCAATACACAAGCGGCTTGGCTTTAGATAACCAGACACGCAGCTCTTCAGCAAAGTTCTTCTTTTTTATGGGAGTGGCTAAGCGTTTAAAGAGAATACACTGCTAGCTAGTGTTTGAATTTTAAAGTCGACGATAACCGTGGAAAGACCCTCCAGCTTGAACATTCAACTTAAGTACCTGTGCTCGCACTTTTCACACTTCAGCAGAAAACTCACTCGCGATCACAATCTAAACTTACACTTTATGCACCCATATAACAGTAAATACACACAAACATCCACACATCGAAAAAAGGGCAGCAGAAAATAATGCATCCATCCATTTCTAAATCCAACCATTGTGACAAAACCGTTTTGCGAAACTTTTGATGTTTCACGAATACCTGAATGGCACTCAGTAGAGAAGGAGAACATATGTAAGCAATGATAAGGGCTGTCCAAACAGAATGTATTCTCAAAATTGGGATATTTTTACATATTATTTGAATATTTAATGTGAAGTATAGGAAAAGAAAGTGAGCATCTACTAAAAACAAAACCCAGAATAATCAGGTCTTCCAATCAAATTAGATAATTTTCAACCTTTGTATTTGATGTGCATTCCCTGTAAGGACAAAGATCTTTTGGGAGACAATATGGCCAATTCCAGATGTTCAAATTCTTTAGAAGAGATATCCATTTTTTATAAAGCTTAAAAACAATTGTCAAATGTCTGGGCTTCCATTAGATTGCTACCAGGCAGATAACACAAAAACAGAGAAAAAAAAATCTGTAATGTCACTACTTTTCCTAAGAGGTGGTTGGTGTCCTACTAACATCACTGCAGAAACTCCCAAAATTTTGTTCAATAGGATGAAAAACAACCCTAAAAAGGTGCCAAAGTTGTTCTTCATTGTAATGTCATAAGGGAACAATTATTGTTTCCCAAAAGAACAATCCAGATGAAGGTTCTCAAAATAATCTCTCTTCATTTAGAGCCATAACAGACTCCATAAATATCTATATGTAGATGATAAAACTTGTGAAATACCAACAAGTTACTGATTTTTTAAATTTTTTTGCTGTAACAAAAGATGGGCTCCGGTCTTCTTGACTTGTCAGCATCCTGCTAGGTACCCAATAAATTAAAGATTATCTGATTTATGAAAAGATAAGGAACTAATTCAATGTCCAATCAACCCATTTGAGATGCCAAGAACCCTTTGCAGAATTAAATGCTTCTTTGTCAAAGAATGGTTCCACAAAGAACAACACAGTGCCATTAAAGAACCATTATTTGAAAATAGTGTGATAATCAAGAATATACAGGAATCACTTGCATTTGTTAAGGTCTGTGAAAAATTGAGTAAGCTACTATAAAGTTAATCGCTACACTGCACTAAACATCTTGCCCATCTCAAGCCAGCTAATGCCCATTTGGATGTCCCACTGCAACACTACTGAATCAATGATCCAGACAGATGGGACAGAAGTTGAATTTGAGAACACTGAGGCTTGCAGAAAACAAACTCTACACACCAACATTAAAGGCTCAACCCAGCTCTGAAGCATACTGGAGACAGCACCATGATGTGGTGTTCCTTTGCTACCTTCCATGACAGTTTGCAATTACCAGAGGAACAGTGATTTCTAAACTGTATTATCAAACTCTGAGGGAATATGAGGACCCCTCATGTGAAGCTTCAAGGAAGGCATCCAGCTGTCTTGGTAAACTATGGAATTGAGTGCTGCATTCAGCGGTTATGACAGAAACTTAAAATAAGATGGATAATACAAACAAAATAATGGCCGGAGAAAAACCCAAGACAAAGTGGTTTTAAATAAGTAATAATACTTTTAAATGATCAAGTAGGAGTTCTGCCCAAACTCCTATTGAAATGGCAAGACATTCGAGAAACAGAAAATGGGAAAAGCCAAAACACCTCCTAAATACTGATTATGTCTAATCAGCATACCAAGAAGTGTTTGGTTGCTAAAGGAGGTTCCATTATTTACTAAATCTGAGGGTTTGCATACATTTTCCATTGTTAGCCTTGAATGCATTTAATAAAGATTTGGCAAAGCATAACTGAGAGCAGTAAGGAGACCTGGGTTCGCTTCCTGGGTCCTCCCTGTGTGGAGTTTGCATGTTCTCCCCGTGTCTGTGTGGGTTTCTTCCTGGTGCTCAGGTTTCCTCCCACAGTCCAAAGACATGCAGGTTAGGTGCATTGGTGATTCTAAATTGTCTCTGGTGTCTGTGTGTGTGTGGCACCCTGCCCAGGCTTGGATTGACTCCAGCAGCCCCCCTTGACCCTGTATTAGGATAAAGCGGGTTGGAAAATGACTGACTGACTAATTGAGAGCACATTTTGGTTAATCAGATAATCATTACCTTAACTAGTATCTTTACAAAACGATCAGACTGTATTTTATAAGAGCAATCCATGCAAGAATCTTGAAAGTTCTACAGTTGCTGATAGTTTGGTATATTATTCTATTTATATATGACCATTGGCAAGGATGCTTGAAAAAGAAACATATTGTTGATTACTATAAAGCACGAAACAAGAACAGAATAAAAATTAAAACTAGGGATTTGGGGAGGGGGATTTTAAAGTCTAATTTCAGATCAGTGAAGACAAAGCCTCAACTGAAACAAGACAAAGTACAACACAATTGGGCCCAGTGGATTCCATTTTAAACAGTCATTTACAGGAAACGGTTATGGGAAAGGTGAGGGGTTTCCTCATGACAACTGTAATTAATTTAGCCCCATTAAAAACATCACCAACTAAACATTTAAAGATCCAAAATATACTTTAATCTTATTTATAAACCCATACTACCAAATAAAAATACTTGTTACTATGGCAATCAGTTAGCTTGACTTGATAAATTAAAATGAGAAGCTTTGAACAAAGCAGTAGTAAATGGAGTATTAATTAGTCATATAATTTAAACACAACCTCAGAAATCATAAAATGCTTCTTATATGTGGCATCCCAAGACTATGAAACACACTCATACACATCACTCAACCAGTATCTCGAATGCTCACATTACAATCATGAATCCCGTCCAGGACTTATTCCTTTCTGGATAGTTCAGAGTATTTAACATGCAAATTGTTGACTTATTCCGACAGCCCTCACTCTGTGGAGTATCAAACATTTTCAGGTTAGGGAGCAGGTTTTTTTTTTGTTAAACAATCATCAATACTTCTTTCACACTTCTCTATCGTCTTTGCAGAAGTGTGAAATCTTATGATTACCATCAACATACTTGACGCAACTAACTGGTTTTTATACATCGCACACATTTTGATAAATACTCGGATACTGCATGGCATCATCCAAGTCACTTTAAACTTGCGGTTATCTTGCAAAATGCGCGTGGGAGCACAAAAGTCTAACCGTAGGCGGAGATACAAAGAGGCACAGCATACATGAGAACAACACAATTGCGGTTTCAGCATCTTAAAGGCAGACGTGCTTATACGATTAAGAACTTGCTTTACTGTAATGTAATACCAATAAACCCAACAAAAAAGCAAGAAGAATACCAAAACAGATACATTTTCACAAGGCCAAACGGAACACTATTAAGGTTAAGCTGTATCCAATTGTCGAATTAATAAGACATAAACACACATGCAGAACCCACCACCGAGCATACTTCCAACAATAGCCAGGGCACTTCAGTTTGTTGTTTTTTTTTTTGTTAATTTTCTCGTTTTATTAATTTCCTTCCTTACTAGTTGCGTCCAGCAAGATAACGTCACAGACACAGATGAGCACTTACCGCAATTTAAATGCCTGTTAGTAATCCGCAACACCCCCACCACCGGCTCCGAAACAGGGCGGTTCTGGGAGACCCTATTTCGAGTTGAACCTCTTTGAATCCGTAAGGGCACAATTCCATCTGAAAACTGCAGTCCATCGGACAGTCCCACTGTATCGGTGCCGCTTGCTCCATTAGTTACAGAAAGGAGGTTATTGTTGTCTCCAAGCCGATGCTGCGGTACATCTGATGTAAACGTGCTCGGTTGATTCGATCCACTGTCACGCTCTGTTCGTACGTCCGCGATGCTCTCCCCAGACCGATTCGGTTCATTCACTCCTTCTAAAACTCTGTCACAAATGGCCAGATTGTCGAAACTTTTAGGTCTGCATCTTCCTGTCCTTCTGTGGTGGTTCAATTTTACTTTATTTTTCTCAAAAATTGTATTAGCTGTCTGTGCGCGGCTAGACTTAGCTCCCATATCTGTGAACAAGCACGCTACAACATACACACTTGCGCTACAACTGCACTTGAGGAAGTACAGAAGTGCGCTTTGTTCGCTTCTGGATTGACGTCAGAAACTGGGGAACTTTCTCTGCCAATCGCCTCTCGGAAAGAAGTTGTTTTAAAAATGCACCACGTTTTTTTAAAGGTAAAGGACTCGTATGGATTGCTTCTACCTCCTGGCAAAGGCGGATGATAGATGGATAGGAGAAATAAAGAGACAATGTCATGATAGATAGATAGATAGATAGATAGATAGATAGATAGATAGATAGATAGATAGATAGATAGATAGATATTAAAAAAACAAATTACACTGTACATACATACATACATACATACAATATATTTTGAGTCATGTTGTTCTTAGGCAGGTTATAAAACAGAGAAAAGTAAATCTGTGAGCAAATAAAGATTGAAAGTGACTTTGTTTGACTGCCTGCAAAGTATTTCGAGGATATGTACAATACCATTTTCAGTGTTTATATAGTCTTTCACTATATTTCTATTATACTATAATCGTCTACGGTATTTATTTATTTAGTACATTTTCTTGTGCTTTAGATGTTTGAAAATACCATACGATGCTGCTTGAGCCAACAACGCAACAATAAACTCGAGATGGGACAACAGACTAAATCAGGGGGCACTCATACACAACGCACAGACCAATTTACATCAACAATTCACATCTGAGAGTGAGTGAGTGTGTGTATATACAGTATATGTCTTGGCAGATAGGTTCAGATTACGGACATGTAATACAAAAAGCGTGTTTGAAGATACATGGATGGAAATGCGATTGTTTGTTGAAGAGCAGATGGTATTCAATTCTAGACAATAAAGAGCTTCTTTTACGAAAACCTTACCTTAACCATAAGGGAATGTTACATTATAAATGTATATTTGAATAAATTATAATAATTTAATATATATCTGAATTATCGCTTTATACTACAACCTATTTAAACCTATTTGTTTTTACTATAGAAATATCCTTATGTTACAAATCTTGTATTTTAATCTGTGAAAACAACTTTTTTCAGTTAAGAATATGACTGCCAAAAGTACATTTAAATGTTTTATTGTAAACTTTTACTGTACAATGTATGTGAAGCTCAGTTTGGTCAATATTGACTGTGATTAGTTTAGATGTAATTTGCATTTTTTCCTTATGTTTATTTATTGATGCTTGTGTTACTTTGTATGGCCTTGAGACGGACTTGGCGGTTTTCTCCGGCGTTTCTATCTGTGCAGTGCCTAACGCTGATATGACATGGCACTGGCACCTCACCTAGATTTTTACTATTGTTGGCTAATTCTAAATTGAAAGAAAGAATGAATATTTCTTAATTACTTCCATATATTTATCTGCTTATTTTCCCATTTTGTTTGATATTTAAAAATGAAATCTCCATGGCAGTCACTTTTACATGATTGGATTAAACCCAATCATTAAATATACAAACAAGAGGTGAGTCACAGATTTAACCAAATTAGTGTCATAAAACGTTTTTATATTATTTCTTTCCACTGCAAAACCAAGCTAAGCCGTCCTGCAAATAGGCTAAAGGCTAAATTGTATTTCATATTTTTCGTGTGGAATTTTTTTTAAAAGGTATTTTATTTTCGAAAAACTGAACATTACGATGACATTTTACTCGATCAGGCAAAAAATAATAACCTGACAGATATAAAAATTTACTTCGAAATAAATGCAAAGAAAACAAAGTAAACGTTAAAAAAGAAGCAAAATCAACCGCAGCTTTTCACTTCACAAAATATTGGAGTCTAAACAATTCTGTTAGAAATTTGAATCACTTAGTTCTAATTTTCACTTGATTCTGTCATAGTCTGTATTAGTCGAGGTTTGCCAAAATTTTCTAATATACAATTAACGTAGCTTTCAAGCGATTTTCTCGCAAATAAATGATTATAATATTTTAACATTTTGCATTGTCTTTTAATGCTAAAACCCAACGTGGCGCCTGTCCCACCGACACTGTTCAGTTTTCTTCAGCTACTGTAGCTTTAAGAGCGCCATGTGCTTCTCTCTCCAAAATTCCAAGTTATGTGGTGAATGCTGCACATGCGTCAGCTGTGTTTTTCTGCAGGCATATTGTTGGAAAAGTGTTTGGAAATCCCCTTCGAATATCCTGGAAGTAATTTAGAGAAATGTCTTTGGAAGTGTAGTCGCTTATGGTAAACGTCGTGAGAATGACGATCATGATGATTATACAACATACAAATTCTTCTTCTTGTTATTATTATTATTATTATTATTATTATTATTATTATAAGTAGCAGAAGTAGTAGTAGTAGTAGTAATAGTAGCGGAATTGGTATTATTACATGCGAAAATGTAGCTTGCAATGACTTTCTTTTTATTATACGTAGTAGCAATTGTTTTTACTAACTATCCTAATGTTCCGATGTTTAAACTGTTACCTTTAATGGCGTTGACATCTAATAACTTAGGGACTGCATCACATTACAAACAAATGTATAGCTTTATCATTAAGGCAAAATGAGATCACTTATTGTACGGTCATGCACGGCATTTTTTCTAAACAAAAGGGAAAGCGCAGCATGTTTTTTGTAACGCATACTCTCTGAAAACGAAAATCACAACAATTTAAAGTCGTAAGCAATTTCTTTCTTTACTATTTCGATGATTTGATTTCAAAAACTTTGTAAGGATCTAATCAATAGCATATGATGAGGTTGCTTGCCCCCAATACTACGCCTTCCCCCTGCGAAACTAGATTTAGATGTGTTTACACGGGATGAATAGATATGTTGACAGTATGTACTAGATTTACCTTGAATAGAAATCCTTTTTCAAATAATCATTATACTTTACACACTGGCCTAAATGCACTTGCACTGTAAAAATTGTAATACATAAACAAATAAATATTTAAAAATGTGTGTCGTTAATTTGGCCTATTCAAGTTCAAGTTTCTTTCTAATCCAGATACAGGGTATATGTTAAAACGAAATTGCATGCCTTTATGGACCACGGTACAAATACAATGCAACAAGACCGCGTGTACACCATTTAGTGCAAATACAACATACAGTGCATTTAAAAAAGACAGCGTTCAGTAAATTGACAAAGACAAAATAGAGCAGATCAATTGTAACCGGATAAGTAACAGCTTAACAGTCGCAACATTATTTTTTTTAAAGTGCAATATAAACTGATCACAAATGTACATCTGGAAAGTATACCACACATTTGATTTTGACAGTTTTCAAAGATACACACAATGAAATATAATGTAAAGTACATAGTTCAGCAGCGAGTAGCTGTGGGTGTTAAAGCACTGAAGAGTCGAAAAGCGTGGGAGAAGAAAATGAACAGTTTGGATGAACTGGCTTGGATACCGTGGTCTGCTCTACGGCGGGAGCTCAAAGAGCCATGTGTGCGAAGGGTCAGCCACAATGCTGGACGCCTTATGGAGGCTGTGTGTTCCTGATGGCACCAATGATGCCCTAAGCAATTCCACAGTTCCCATACCAGACCGTGATGGAGCTAGTCAGCATGGTTGAGATTTTTGGGGTGTGGGGATGTTTAGTGACGGGGACTTGCAATTGTATATTAAGTCTTAAATGTTATGTCTGTTTTTCGGCTGGTTTGTAAAATCTGAAGGATAAATAAACATGATGTTATTGTTCTTCAATCATAAGTCTGAATTCAGTACCCAAATGCATCAAGAAAATATTCCGACATCAGCAAACAGGATAGATAGATAGATAGATAGATAGATAGATAGATAGATAGATAGATAGATAGACAAACGCATCAATTGTAAAATGAAAATTGTGAAAGGTCACTTTTATTTTGGACTCTCTGTGTGTGCATGTGTGTGTGTGTGTGTGGTGTGTGCGTGTGTGTGTGTTGCCGTCCTTTACAAATGTCTGTCACACGACATTATGTAGAACATGACGGCTGCCTGCGTTTTTTGTAAAATATAATTCTTTTGTTTTGAACCTTACAATTCTGCATTTAAATTCCCTATTTAAAAAAAAAATGTTTACACGTGAGTATTCAAAAACAAGCCATTCTGAAATATGCAGTATAAAAACAATGCATGTACACCAAGAGCATGATCTTTTGTATCTAATTCAAACTTTTCTTCACCCTTAATAGGTTTTTAATAAACGTAACACGTCTCAAATGTAGTATTACTATACACGTATTCGGATTATATTCAGTACTTTTTGTGACATTTCCATTAGGTCGTGTATTATCGTTAGGCTACCTACCATTTCCATTCATTGTCCTTGAAAATTGTTCTACCGAATCTGTCAGTCCTGCCTCTTTATTCCGTTTTCCTAGTTGTGTATTAATTCATTTTACTCCTTATTGAGATTTTTACTTTAGTGTTGTTTACAGTTTTATGTTTTAATGTTTATGGGTTTGCAGATAAAGGAAAGTTTCCAGGGGCATGGATTAATAGACCATTCAATATTTATTGTGAAAACAACGGAACTCTCATATAAAAGCCTCAGGGTGTAACTGACTTCATAGGTATTGCTGGCTGTAGTTGCACTCTGTTGACAATTTAGGAGACCCGATTTATTGTTAAAACATAATTTTAGATATACTACCTAATTTCTCAATGAAGTAAATTAGGCAGACATTTGCACGCAGTTTTTTGTAGGTACGTCGTCACCCTGAAATTAATTGCAAGGCGTGTTCTAAGATTCTGTGATTGCAAAATTGACCCTCGCTCCTCAGTTCGATTACATTAGCCATGTCACACTTAGAATTTATTGCCCTTTAGTGCAATCAATCAATCAATCAATCAATCAATCAATCAACAAACAAATAAATACATTTCCCCCACTCCATGAAATTAAATCCAATCATGAATTGCCACCATCAATAAGTTACGTTAATCATAAGGTACGTAAAGGGCCATAGTCGTTATTAAGCTCTAGTGGGAGTTATAACACCATTAACCTTTTCATTTTTTCTGTCAAGTTAGCCTGTTCAAATCCTTGCGAGACAACGACCACATGGTCACCTTAGCACCACCCTCATTGGCTCCGGTGTAATCGACCCGACCACAGTACCTATCGGGGGCGCCGTGCACTATGTTGGCGGTGGGTTAAGATGGTTTATGCGCAGAATGATTGTTTCCGTAATATTAACATCACTTCTGTACTAACATCCGGTTATTTGTCAACATCTTTTAAGTGTCAATTGAAGCATCTGAAGAATATATAATGGGCCACTTCTAAGGATGAACGGCCACCTTTTGAATTTCTTAAAGCAATACACGGAATGAAGCCTCAGAAACTGTACCCAGAGGTGTACGTTACACTGCATATTTTTTGCATGTTACCAATAACTGTAGCCAACCAGGGCAGAACGTTGTTTCAATTAATTGAAATTGATTAAAATGAGTTACGTTCAACGATGAACCAAGGAAGGTTTTACGAACCCGTCCATCGAGTGCTTTTTGCGGATGCTATAAACGACAACGCAACAAAAAAAAACTCTGGAGTCTGTATAAAATAGATGGGGCCAGTTCTTTATACATTTTTTATGACGTTTAGCGGTGCTTCAAAATATACGCTGATAATCTTTTAGATTTATCTTTAAATATAATCAAATAACCGTCAGTGACGTTGCAAGAAACCTTTGACCGGTTTGATATTAATTTTAGAGTTTAATATCACAAAAAGGTTGAACTTGGGTAACAGTTGGGTGAGCAAATCGTAACTTTTAGATCAGGAAAATTAATCACCCGATAACTTTTCAGTGACAAGGTATATCACTTGTTACGGAAACCCAAATCAAATATTTATGATATGCTTACGAACTATAAAGAGAACAGGAAACATGAGCATCTCAGTCTCACTTAATCCAATTCAGGGTTACTCAGGGTCGGGCGTCATCCCATAAACAGCCGCAAGAAAGCAGTCCTTGGCAGTCGTCAAATTTGTGTCAAGGCTCATTCACTCACACCCACTCTGTCATTCACACGAGGTCAGACTCGATACGACTACTGGGAGGAAAACCCACGCAGTCACGAGGAGTCTGTGCAAGCCTTAAATGGAAAAAGTCCGGCGCGGCATTCGAATCCAGGTCAGTGGTTCAATAAAGTCAAAGCGTTGAACAGGAAGCTCGTATTCAAAGTTAGCTTAAAACATCTTAACTGAAATCTTCAACTATCCAAATTAAAAACAATCAGTAAACATGACTTGTTAAATGCAAGTACCAGCCAAGTTTACATATATGTGTGCATGTATTTTTATCTTTGATAAAATCATCTCAAGACAGAAGTGCATCCAAAACATCCTGAAATCTTCGAAACATAAATTCAAGCAGTTGCCTTAAGAAAATAATAATAGACCGCGGGTGAATATTTTACTGCTCGGTACAAGAAGCAGGGATTTACCAGCGGTCGTGGCTTTGTCGTTCAGATGTTTCGACCGTTTCTCGAAGCCTTCCGAGAAGACTGACGAGAAGAGAATTTTAGGAACGTGAAAAGAAGTCACACCCTAAAAAAAGGAAATATATATGTATGTATTTAAAAAAAATCCTTTAAGTAGCGCGGTCGCCTTAAGCTTTGATGTGAACAATGCAATTTAACATGAAATAATGAAGAGAGTATTCGAATTTTGAACTTTGAAAATATTGTAATAAATGCACGAAATGTACGAAAAATGTAAAGCAAACTCTCTAAACGTAAAAAGAAATACATTACATTTATATAGCGCTTTTCTACTCAAAGCGGTAAAACGGAATGATATCAAAAATGTAAAATCCTGCTCTGATTAAATTGATATTCGCAGCACATTGATAAAAATCTAAATTACTAGAAAAGGAAAATTAGCTGGCATTGGGCCAACAAACAAACAAGCAAGCAAGCAAATAAATAAATAAGAATTACAGACTAGCAGTGCTGCCCTTTAAGGAAAATACTAGTGGCTACTATGTCACTGATGAGTAGATTCTTTAACAAACACAAACCTCAATGATTCGTGTTGTTTGTTCAGGACATCCGTCTCTCTCGCCGGCCAAGGCATCAACATCGCAGGCATCAAGAATTATCTCGATTGTCTCCCAACCTGCACAAACCACGAAATTCGTCTTCTTCTTACAGATATTTACTGTTTTATCTTGTGTAAATTCTGGAACATTATTAAAATGAAAAACCTGCAATCTATAATGGTGTACTTCACCTCCAGAATGTCTCTCTTAAGAGTCCAGCACCATGCAGCATGGTGGAACTCCACTTTACTTGTAATACTTTTCTGTGTTGGAAATATCCTGATGGAGCTGATCGGCATGTTTTAAGTTTCAAAGCGAAATTCCCAGAAATGACATATTGCACCTTATACATTACTCGAGTGAGTGATTTGCGAGAGTCATCCTTAAAGATTTCCCAAAATGTTTGTGCTGAAACGTTCGAAGATCTGCCAAACAGATTTCTCAGCTTCGTTTAACTCTTCTTCAAGTCTCTAATCTTTAACACTTCTCGGATATAAGGAACTATATGCCTACTTATTCTTGGCATCACATGATCCAGGGAAATGCATTTCACAAATGCATGAATCCCGTTTGGGTTTTATCCATTGTATTAACAAAGTTTTTTTCCAAAGGCTTAGTTTGATATGCAGAAGAGTATAAGGTAGGGTCAACAAGTAGACTGTGTGAGGCTCGTTTTCCCAGTTTTTCTGAACACAAAGAGGTGGTTCTGCATTTGTTATACAGTTCCATTAATATAAAAACAACATTTGGTGAAACTAAGCTACAATCAAGATTTCCACAGATATTCCACTTACATTTCTGATTCTGAAGGTAACTTTTGCTTCCATATGACATTTTCGTGTTAGCAGCATGTGCTGTATACAGAAGCAGGTATATTTCATTTAAAGAGATGAACTCACTTCCAAGTTTCCAAGTGTAATAATAATTACGATAATACGTGTTTGTCTGTTTGTATCCCTAAATAATCCACACCTGAAGGTGGTATCACAAGAAAAATAAAAGTGTCAGAAAAAATATCTAACTTTGTACATGTAATATATGAACAAGCATCACACCTTATCCAACGATTCATCCACCCATTTTAAGCATCTTATCAACGGCAATGTCGAGGGACAGCCGGAACCTGTAACAACTATTGGGCGTGAGGCAGGAACAACATCTAGACTAGCTTAATTCACACATACAGGAAAGTATATAATTTTCTAATATGCATTTATATATTAATTAAAACGTTCTTTGACTATGTGTGGGCCTTTGTGGTATAATGCTGGTCTGGTAACTGGGAGGCTTATTGAGAAAGTATTCTTTTATATAGTGCCTCTCCCATACTGGACGTCCAAAAAGAACCCTTGACAAGGCATCATTTACATTAAGGAAATCTTGATCTTTTTGATGAGATGGCAATGAGGTATGGGGTGTGGATGAGATTTTTGAAACGATATTCGTTACAATTTCCTGCTCTCGTTTTCCTTCCGCCCACACGTGGAGAGCTGTATAGTTTCAAATGTTCAAAACCTTCCAACCACGATAAAAATACATGGATTCTCCAGGACTACAAAGTGTGGCACTTTTTTCGGGAATATCTGTACAAGTCCCACAAGCTCTTTTCGTCCGGGAAGTGGCCTGAGATACCGGAACCAGAGACTGAAAATAAGTCAACCGCTAGAAAGTGTCTGAAAAGACCCTCGTGAGGCACTCTTCTACAAGTCCAGCGGACGCCTAGAAATATCGCCTTGCCGGTGTAGATTGGTGTAAAGCGTTTGATAAATGGTGCTTAACTGAATTCCCAAAACATTATCGTGTTTATACTTTAAGGTGTGTTATTCTGACCGTATACTGCATGAAGGCTAGCATTACAGAACAGCCTGCTTAACGTACGACTTGAACGTACAAATAAACTAGATACTAACCACCATATAACCTCTGATTAAAATACTTACTATGTGTGACAGGAGGAATAAGCAGATTAAAAGAACTGTTGAAAGAAATCGTGCGTTTAGACGAAAATGTAACTGAACAAATAAAAATCAAGTACTGTAATATGACTGAATTTTGAAAATTGAACATTTTATTATGGATATCCATGTTCATGCAGTTTTATGTAAATTAATCTCTAATAACTCTAAAATGAATAATTACGGGGAAAAAATCACTTAAAGTAAGTATCAGGATGGATAACGCTATACTTAATTCTTGAACTCACTGTTCAAGACCGTGTTTGTTGTCTGTTTTCTGAACTTTTAAAGCACACCTTGCTTTCCTAAGGATGATGTGAACATAAAACTCAACAGAGAAACCTAAACGCGCAGTAAAAGAGACGCAGGTCTCTGGTTCTGTCTGTTAAGGATATTAACCCAAAAAATATATTTTATATGACATTATTACGTATGAAATATTTTATGCATATTTAATGGACAATCGCCTGCAGTTCCGATTAAAAGGAACTGTGTGTGGCCGAAAACATTAAAATGCACTTTATGACAAAGCAATCAAGACAAGGAACATACAACTTCTTAAAGGTTTTTTTCTCTTTTTTTACCTACATTATTAAGCCATGTTGTTGTACCTTATTTTAAAACAACGTTTTGAAACCGAAATTATAACCTTATTATTATTATTAATAATAATAATAATAATAATGTAATTAAAATGTATGTTTATAAGTGGTCACATTATTAAATTAAAAATGACCAGCATGAATTTCATCTTTTAGTCAGATTATTTTAAAAGATTTAAACGTTTTGCTTAATGTAATTTTTTTTTTTTTTTACTTTTCAGCTTAAGTTGAAAAGGAAAAAGCGCTGAAGACAAATTTTTTGAATGTGCAGTGGTATTAAAGGGATCGTAAATTCTCCTAAGACACTCTACCTTCACTCTTAAATATAATGGTTCTTTAAAGGCGCTTTATGGTGTTTTACCGGGTTGGGTAGTTTCTTGTATAATATTGTTTGAAAAAGCACGACTTCATTCATTTCTTTATAGAAGCTGGTTCTCTGTGCTTTAAAAAAACTTCCTAATAGGCAGAGAAAATCTGAAATCTTTAATATATGGTAGGCTACAGGTCACTAACAGATGAAGGAAACCGCTTTGACTATGTTATTGTCCAAAAATGAAATATTGGGATCTTCAGTTTATGTATTTTATGTTAATCTTACTCAAAATTAATAATTTTCGCTTTACAATAATTTTCGCTTTACACAGTTAAATTAAGTTTATTTTACTAAAAATAATCACATTTTATGTACACGATAATCCCAGTTTGGCACAAAGTCTGTTATTTTGCATTAAAAAACACATCTTTTGTTCACAACGTTTTCCAAAGGACACCCTCCCCTTTGTATACTTGGAAACAAAGCGTTTTTTCCCAAATGACATGGTTTTGCGAGGTTATGGATGCCGATTTATAATACTTTTTTGATACACGTCGCACACCCGACATCAGACAAGAACCTTTTTTTGTTTCCAATACAACAATATAGTCATTGTTACTGTATGAAAAATGCAATCAGCCAAAATATAACTTCGTTAATAATTGAATAACTATACACATAATTAAACACTGTTGATATAGTTTGAACATTACACAAGATGTAATTCATTAGTATTTCTATTTACAACAATGTAAAGATAAAATGGTATATTTTATGTAAGTCCATTTAGTTCATACATTAAATCCAGTAAAATAAAACAATATTGAGGTTGTGTTAGTTTAGTTTGCTGAACATAAGGAATGTATTTGATCTTACTTGACCACATTGTTTTGACTGAGTGTATGTACACAATACTAAATACCTTTATTTACAATTTACACAACTCAGATTTGTGGAAAAGGTTAACATACATACAACAATTAAGTAAATCCAATTTAATATTTTTGAGTGTTTGCAGCAAGAGTCCATTCATACCCACTGGAATTTCACCAAGCTGTTACCACATCTAATGGTCTTTTACAATATGGAGCCTTTTATGGTTTGAAATAAATAAACGTTCTTCCTGCAACCTTCATGTGGATGCGTCTTAAAGGAGTCGCTCTCAAGAACCAGTTTGAAACTTATATTTTCAAGAGTGCTCTTAACATATACAACTTTTAACCCGACTTTATCGAATTAAGACAATCAGTCTCTTACTCGAATCGTACACTGATGTGGTTGCACCAACCAGTCCAAAGTTTTTATGACACCAGCTGTTTCAGAGGGCGTGTAAGGAAAGACCAAAACTTGTCAGAAGTGGGATTCGAACCCACGCCTCCAGAGGAGACTGCGACCTGAACGCAGCGCCTTAGACCGCTCGGCCATCCTGACCACACTCTTAGGCTTCTCCTAAATGTTGATGATCAAAATCTTTCAAATTAGGAATTTACGTTAAAGGTTACGGATCATGGAAAACAGTTTTGACCCCATCTCTTAAGATGCCAATTGGAGAGGCGGATCACAACTGAAACAAACCTGTTCAGTTGAAGCCTTTGAAAAAAGTGTGATCTATGAATCTTTGGCAATGAGCAATTTAACTGCACAACTGGCATTTTCCTGAAACATCTATATAATGTTTAACAAGCACATTATAAAATTAGTTTAATCTTTACCTTGATTCTATCGGGTGTATCGTGAAATAGACTATACTGTATTTTTCTGTTTTGACTTAAATTTTCTTTTGATTTTATAAAATGCAATGGCACAATGGCAAACTAACCTCAAAATGCATTTTAAGTTATCTTAAAATAAATTACTGGTATGAGAAAATGTCTTTTCCTAGATATCTTAAATGCATTTGAGGGTATCTCCAAAAGATTGCAAAATATCTTGAATTCTTGAAATATGTAAAATTATGAGACATGTCAAATGTTTAGACATGTTCAGACATTTTAAAATACGTCAAGGCATTAAGAGATATCAGAAATGCAATCTATAATATATAAACTCACTTCCTTTAAAATGAATCGGGAATTTATACTAAAATGAATTTGAGATCCTTGATATAATCAGAAAATTATTTTGAGATATCTTGAAATGCATTTCAGACATCGGAAGAGTCTGGATGTTATTTTAAGATATTTAGAAATGTAATCCTCTAGAAATGTAATCCAGATATTTTAAAACGCCTTTCAAATATCTGCATGTTGACTCATGATTCAGGTATACATTTATAGATATATGTCAAATTCATTTCATGATATCTTAAAATAAATCTCAAGTACATTTCAAATATCTAAAAGTATACTTCAGATACATTTTAATACACTTTTAAAAAACAAACTTGTAGTAAAAGATTTGTTATCTTACTCAGATATCAAAAATTCAGTTTAAGATATTATGTTTTCCAGTGGGTAGGTAGCGCTGCTGCCTCACAGTTAGGAGACCTGGGTTCGCTCCCTAGGTCCTCCCTTCGTGGAGTTTGCATGTTCTCCCCATGTCTGCGTGGGTTTCTTCCTGGTACTCTGGTTTCTTCCCACAGTCCAAAGACATGCAGGTTAGGTTTATTGGCGATCCTAAATTGTCCCTAGTGCAGGGTGCTTGGTCTCTGTGTGTGTGTGCCCTGTGCTGGCACCCTGCCCGGGGTTTCTTTCCTGCCTGGCGCCCTGTGTTGGCTGGGATTGGCTCTAGCAGACCCCTGTGACCCTGTAGTTTGGATATAGTGGGTTGGATAATGGATGGATGGGTGTTTTCCAGGTATCTCAAAAGAATCCTATCCATTTTCATTTAACAGAAATGCATTTAAAATTTCAAAATAACTTACTGCTCATTTTGAGATATTTCAAAATATCTTAAAATAGACATGAGGTCCTTTTGTAAGAATCAGAAATTTTGTAGGAAGTTTTTATTCATGCAAGGTCAGTTTGAGATATTTTGGAAATAGGGTGGTAATTTTAAAATATATATTTATCTTGAAATGTGTTTGAAATATCTCAAAATGTATTGCAGATACAGTATCCTAAATCTAAAGGAACATATTTTGTGACATCTGGAAATGAATTTCGTATATCTTAACAAATGAACTGCACTTACCTTAAGTTCATATTGAGGTATCTCTTAATCTTTATGCACATTGCATTACAGTGTAGTAAATATACAAAACATTGTTAGAAAAAATTGGCTTATAAAGAGGTGGGCAACGTCAGTCTTGGAGGGCTGCAGTGGCAGCAGCTTTTTTTCAACCCAGTTGCCAATAGTATAGGTTTTATTTCATATAATGGCCTGTTAGTGTTGTAACACTGCCAGGTCAGGTATTTCTTATATCATAGACTTTTTTTCCATTCCTAGGACATCATCCAAATGTATTGAAATCTAAAATGTACGAATAATTCTCAGTTCTTCACTTTTTTTCTCTTTATTTTCCTTCTAAATATTAGATTAGATTAGATTAAGCCCAAGAGGAACTCTAGATGCATATAACATCAGAAAAATTAAATTTAAATTAATAAAATTGATTAAAACAGATTGCACACAATGAATAGATAGGTGTAAATGGAAACAAGCCAGATGGTGAACTGCTAGTTCCTTTGATGTTTGTCTTTTATTATCAATAAAGACCAATAAAGACCCTTTGTGAATTTCCCCTTGGGATTAATAAAGTATCTATCTATCTATCTATCTATCTATCTATCTATCTATCTATCTATCTATCTATCTATCTATCTATCTATCTATCTATCCAATACAAATAGTGAATGCAACTGTTCTAAAATAAGATATTGACAGTATAGAGAACCATAAGAAGCAAGGCATCTAAAACAAAGCATAAGCAATTATTGACATCTCATAAGAAATCAGGCTTGCCTGCGGTCCTCCGGAGCCAACGTTGCTCACAGCTGGTTTAAAATAAGAATTCCCAGAGCGTGACTTGACACTGTACTTGACCAGTGACATTAACATAATACTTAATACATTATAAGAATAATTTCAAACACAATGAACGTTAAGTATAGAGAGGTCTCGGCCGTGTGGAGTTTGCATGTCACTCCAAGGTTCGCTTATATCAGGGCCGTCTTATCAGCATTGCAGTGCACTGGGGCCCCTACCCACACAATCACTCAGCAAGTCACAATCTACATATATTAGCATGGGGCCCACAGGCAACTGCCCAGCATGTCCATGCATTAACATGGCCATGGCCAATAACTTTTCGTCAATTACTACATTTTCCTTTCACATTCAAAAGTCAACCATGATTAATTGCATACACCTTAATCAACAGATTCATTCCCTCTTTGCCCCCAATAATGTCACGAAAGGCTCTGGCTTCCAGAGACCTTTATGGGAATAAACATATTCATAAAGTGAAAAAAAAAGATTAAACAAATTGCCTTGGTTCAGATGTATGTACTTATGTCTCAGTAAGCAATCTCTCAACCCTCGCTTTGTGATCCCATTCATTACCAATGAGTGTCTACTTCTTGTTATTGCAGAGTATGAATGTTTCTTTAAGTTCAAATTGGCCATCTCCCAGTGCTCTTATTTCTTCTGTTATTACCAACACTTCCATTGGAGTTGTGCTTGACTTCTTATTGTAGATATTGTCTAATTCAGGAATAAATCCCTTTGAGTTTCTGCTAAACCATTGTATATCAAGTGTACCACACTTCAATGGTAATCCTTTTGACTGTTCTTATACAATATTTGTATACGACAGGGTCATTCAGAGTTACTGAAACGTTTATGAATGGATTTATCGCAAAACACCCCCAACCACATGCAATCAATTTGAAAAGGTCATGCTTGTCAGAAGTGGGATTCGAACCCACGCCTCCAGGGGAGACTGCGACCTGAACGCAGCGCCTTAGACCGCTCGGCCATCCTGACAACTACGGTAAAGGGTACACATCAGGCTTTATGAATGTAAATAATAAACGGTTACGGATCATGGAATACATTTTTTATATATCATCTTCATTTTACCGGCGGCATGGTGGCGCACTGGGTAGCGCTGCTGCCTCGCAGTTAGGAGACCCGGGTACTCCGGTTTCGTCCAAAGTCATGGTGCAAGTTGGGTGCATTGGCGATCCTAAATTGTCCCGTGTGTGTGCACGCGCGCTCAATGTGGTGCGGTGGGATTGGCCCTGTAATTAGGATCTTCATTTTACAAAGTTAAACATGCCTTAATGATGTTTAAAGATGTACCAAATATAATTGTTTGTAACGAGGTAACGAGAATTTATATAAAATGTCGGAACAATTTGTGAATAGTCTCCCGTTAGGTTAACAAACAAAAAACCCTAAGGGCAATAGTATTCTCAAAGTGCACTTTGCTAATGTTTACTTTAAACTCCTGAAGATATCAAAAGAAAAAGTCCTGGAAAGATAGGAAAGTAGTGTAAATATATCAACGCTTCTTTGATGTAATAAGGAATATGATGGACAGGAAATGCAACAACACTATTAACACTCGTGAGCACAAACCGTGCAGAATAGCTGCGATGCCCCTAAATAGATTTCTCCTTGTTCTCAGTACTGGTGGAATAGGCAGAGCCACCCCTGAAGTGACGAGCAAGTTAAAGAAAATAAATAAACAGATAAAAACAAACAAACCGCGAGTGCCGGACTTCTTCCGCTCCAGCAAGCCTGTCCCTATAACAGTTGTAACAACAAAAGACATAATCCTGCACGACAGGCAAGTCGATTGCAGATGACACATGTGAGTAGGTCTAGACAGTTTATAGTTTGCTCAAAAGCAGAACGTGTTTTTGGCTCCAGCCTTCCATATGTTCTTCCTATATAAAATGCAGTCCCCCGTCGCCCTACATGCATGGTTGGCAACTTTAATTTGACTTAATTTTGTAGAATGACCTAAGCATTCATTAAGCATATTTAACTGACAGCTTTCAAGTAAGGGCTCATCTTTACTGCTGACCTTACTCTATCAGCGGTGGTGTAGATGTAATGCTCCTGCCACGCAGTGAGGAGACCAGGGTTTTGTGTCCTGGGTCCCCCCATACATTCTCCCCGTGTCTACGTGGGTTTCCTTCGGGTACCCCGGTTTACTCTCACAGTCCAAAGTCGTGCAGGTTGGGTGGGTTAGTGATATTAAATTGCCCCCATGTTTGCTATGAGATGGACGCGCACTGCCCAGAGTTTACTCCTGCCTTACGCCCTATGCCACCTAGGATACAGTGACCCTAATCAGGGCTAGCGGGTTAGAAAATTCCTATTCTATCAGTTTAGGAAAGCGAGCTATAGCTCGGACACATAACTCTTGATGGTTCAAAGATGAACCACGTCTTAATCAAATCTTGGTGGAAACGGTATGCACACGGAGAACATCACCACACACTTACACATAGCTCAACTGAACTGGAAGGTAGCCATTTCTGAAATCCATTCATGAATCTTACCAACTCGTTTATTCTTTGGATGATATTGTTGTCACAGGAAAAGTAGTAGCCAGGTTATTGCTATTTCTATTGGAACACAAAGAATCATCCTCCACTCTTAAAAATAAAGGTGTCAGATTGGTTCTTCAGAGGGATGCCATAGGGGACCATTTTTGATTCCGAAAAGAGTCCTCCAAATCAAATTTTAAAAAGAAATTAATTTAGATCAGTAATAGGCTCCATATAACCATGACTAGAAGTTAACAGATTTGTGAAATAAAAGCACCAATTGTATACTAACAAGAGGGTTAGTCCTGGTTTTCTTAATCATATCCTGCTAGTATAACATGCATTAAAGATTTCTGTTTTTTTACATTATAGGATTGTTTGCAAAGCACAAAGAATTTCATATGCAAAGAATCCTTCCCAGAATGAAATGATACTTTTTTCAAACAACCGATGAACCACATAATCCAATAAAAATGCATAAAGTGCCATTAAAAACAGTATTTTAAGATGTATCTGAATTTATTTGCTAAGGAATTTTGTCTCACTCAGGGCAAGTTACAGTCTTGGATGCAGTACTGTAGAAGTTGGAAAAGGACGGAAAATAAATCTTTTTTCGCTCATGGTTCTCAATATATTTCGAGATAATAGTGTCCATAGGTGTGTGGAAATTAATATTAATTAACATACCCTAATGTTCATTATCTGTTTCAGTGTTGCTGAGAGTAGGGGGTCTTGGGGGACTAATCGGGCAGCGTGTGTGCTATAGGTGCAAGACATTTTTAAAAAGGTTTTATTGATCTTATACATCAAGTTGCACATACATATTTAAAACTAAAGCAGAATGATTATTCAGCGCAATGTCATAAACGGGAACCATTTTTGGCTCCCAAAGGAACGATCCACATGAAAGTACCAGAAAGAACCCTTGATTCTAAAAGGACTTTTGCTGCAAAACAATGATCTCGTACAGGTATTTTTACGGTTTCGGTTTCAATGTCCCAATAGTTTTTTTTTCAGATTTTCACAATTCTTTCTTTGCGTAAAATAAGTGTTTTCTAGCTTCAGTCCTCAAGGCACTTCCCCTTAATTTCCACTGGTGTCCTCGAGCATTTACTGCAATTTTGTGCAGAATACACAGCGGCTGAGATGAAAATCGAATGTCACCCGACAGTTTATGAAGACAGCAGAGGTGCATTTTCCTTACAGCTACACGTAAGGTCCAGTACCTTGCTGTCCATCGTGCTGCGAGCTTGCTTGCTGTGTTTCGTTGAATGCTTTTTGACCGCCGTATGAGGGTTAGGTACACGTGTCAACAGATTTGGACGTAGGGGATACCAGCTATCATCCTGTAGCCGCCCATTATTAAATTCACCCTTCGTTGCGCTTTAGTAGGCTACGTGAACTCCACAGCCGCTTTATCCTTAGGGCTGTTAAAGCCACCTGTGAGTTCAGTGCTGAGAACCTATATATATGCCAAGTGTGACTGGGTTCCAAGAGACTGCAGCTTAAAATGGGTATCAATTGCAACTTATTACATTCATTTAAGTAACGTGTAAATGTTAGGCTCTTGCGGTGCAGGTCAGAAACACAGTCACGGAATTCAGCTAATATTCTTCATGGTAGGGTTTCTTTATTGCAGCCGGACTATCTCAGTCCAAACGTGCCAGCCTCCATGCCCCGTCCTTCCCTTTTCTTTTTTTCCCACTTCTCCCCATAACCAATTTCAATAGAAAATGTCACCGTCAAAGTAAAACTAAACATTAGAACACAACATTTTTTAAACCTTTAAAGAACGGACACATAATCAATTACAAGGATAAGTGTAATTAACAGTTTGAATTATTTAAATTAATTCAAACATTTAGTGCATCAAACATAATCTTACAAATGCATGAGTGCTTTTCATCACAAAAATAATTGTAAATCTTAGCATTTTAAATGTCCTGCGAACTGTCAAGACAATGTACAGTATTCTCAAAGGGCTATCCCTTTCAAGAAACACTTGACGTTTAACAAACGGTTAGGTTATCTATAGATTACGAAGGTTTACGGTTAAGGAATACTCTGAAATTAACAATCTATTATAAAATTTTATGATGTTCTTAGATTTACGACGATTTCATGGAACGCATCACAGATTATCAAACCCAAATTCGATTACATCTTTAGAACGATTTCAACGATTTTTATGAAACCTGTAAGAATCTCCGTTACGCTGCTTATTTAAATTATGCAAAATGTATCTGACTAATAAGTGAAATGTTAAAAAAAAATGAAAATGAAAAGAAAAATCAATGAGGTCATCCTAGAAAGTAATGAAACAGATGCATCTTCAGCTTTGACAGATGGAGTCTTATTTATTTACCATGCGAGGCAATACAGAATACGTAACTGGCCGTTTTATTTAAGATGACTAGTGACAATGTTCGCGTTTACAGATTATTTACAATTACTTTCTTAAACCCATATGTACCATCAGAAGGTCTGATATTAAAATAAAAGGCGGGGCCTACATAGCAGGGAACTGTTCGACATACGCTAGGTAAAGTTTGCATTCAGAAGATACAGTCTTACCACAAATGTGAAAATAAAAAATAAATAAATAAATAAATCGCCGGTGGAAACCAAAAAAAGATTCTTTACATAGAATCTCATGTAAAAGCACCTGGAGATCTAGATACTGTATTGGTAATATTTCAGCTATTAGTCAATCGATGACAAGCTTTACGTATTGAGTTTTCTTGTTTGTTAGTGTTATGTATTCATTATTTTGTAGTATAATAGTGTACTAAATTAATTTGCCATAATCCACACCCATATTATTCATTCGCTTTGAATTTTCGCCTTGCATCCAACTGGCTCGGCTGCAGTGACTTTTATTATCATTCTTGATCATATGTCCTTTTAAGTTTAAACACACACAAACACACAGACACAGACAAGAGCCAAGTTTGTAAACCTGAAGAAAATGTGAGACCAATATCTTCGTAACATGTACACCATCAAACCTGATCAGAGTGGTGGGCCAGCGCAGAATTCAATCAAGTAAACACACTTATTCACATTGGTCAAGTATACTCCGATAACGGTTGTCTAATTGAAGATAACGCCGATTTCTTCAGCCGCATGTGATCTTCTGGATTTCTGAAATTAACTTCACAATTGCCTTCCGTGTTTCTCTTCAGTTGTCCTTGTGTGAAGGAGTGTTATATTAATTTGGATCATTAACTTATAATGACACTCGCGTATTTGCAGCATGTGAAATCATTTGGTATTGGTTACATAGTTATAGGAAAGGTGTTAAATTGTATTGCAAAACTTGTCAGGAGTGGGATTCGAACCCACGCCTCCAGAGGAGACTGCGACCTGAACGCAGCGCCTTAGACCGCTCGGCCATCCTGACCTGGATGCATTATTTCTTAAAAAAAAATTAATTTTGTGCATCATTAACCAGAATTTATTCTCTATTTAACACTAAACAGTGCGGAAGCTCTGAACCGCACAGTGAAAAAAATTATGGGATAACCCTTATCTCGTACCTACGTGAAAGTATCTCGTACGAGATATGTATGTACGAGATACTTTCACGTACGTACAAGATGTTTTCACGTAAGTACGAGATACTTTCATGTACGTACAAGATGTTTTCACGTACGTACGAGATACTTTCACGTATGTACGAGATGTTTTCACGTAAGTATGAGATACTTTCACGTAAGTACGAGATACTTTCACGTACATACAAGATGTTTTCACGTACGTACGAGATACTTTCACATATGTACAAGATAAACTTAGATTAAAATATTCAGAATAATTAAATCTGTTGCTAAATACAGTAACAATTATTATGAGTTTTAATTTAAATGCATAATACTATTTGATTACTAATCAGTGATGTTGCTTCACAGCTTGATAGACATATATTTGAATTCTGTGCCTGTATTTATCAAGCAGAATTACTGCTAGGAATTGTATTAAAAGAATGAATAGGACCAGAATTTGTCCTGCCTAAGAATAAGACATTAGAAATTGCTATGAAGTGTCCTACTCTCACTTGCAGAGCAGGAGGCCACATTTGAGAATGAATGAAATCAAAATTTTACAGGATCCCAATGCCGCAGATTGATGCTCATGATGACGTTTTGTAGGTTTATGATACTAAAGGTGAGGCATCACCACAAAGAAAGCAATAATAATAGCGATAATATTCAAAGTAGTAAGAGAAGAACAAGAAGACAAAGAAGCATTAAAATATGATGAAGTAAAACATAAATTATACTGCATGTGCTAAGCTGCTCATAATTGTTGCCTCTTCTCAAAAACATCAAGAATAATGCTATAATACATACCTAGATAGATAGACTGAGACACACACACTGAAAGATAATAAAGCCTAATAACAGGCCCATTAATTAATAAATAATCCACAGTCTAGTTTAAAAAAAATCCTATTGTTATAGCCATGGAAAACAGCTTGTAAAATAACAGTTACTGAAACTAGCCATGGAGCTGTTTCAAAAATAGCTTTCACTATTCCACTGTTCTCAATTATCTTCCAGACTTGTGTGCCATTGCTCTCTCCATGATCCCCATTAGTCCCTTCCTGACTTTATAAAACCTTCCTGAGCTTGAAGGGTACAGTACGAATGTTCCAGTGGCATTTCAAATATCAAGCTCAGTGTATCTGTGTGACATTTTGCTATCAATCTCCCATCCAGCCCCTCCTTTCTTCAGGGTAATATGCTTGAGATATTGAGATGCTCGCTTGAAATTTACATATTCCTGCTTATCTACACTTGGGGTAATGATCTTCGTATGTTGTGTCGATTCGCATGAAATCAGTGTTGCTTTAACATTTCTTTACATAGAGTTGTAAGTTGTATTACTTCATGTTTTGTAAAGGAATTCAAAGTTTGGTGAAACATTTGAGAAACAGTTGGTTGTAGAATACCAAAATCATTTCTATTACAAAGCTGCAGACTTTTCCCTGTTGACAAAAATCATAATAGTACCACCACTTTCAATTTGGTTGACAATTCAATGCTTCTCAACATACAGTAGATTGATTAATCAAATAACGTAAAAGATTTTTTACAAATATTATTCCATCTCCATGAAATCAAAATCTTTTTACAAGTTCATAGTTGTCCAGCATTTCCAAAACATTCAGCGTTACCTGGAATGTACATGCAAATCTCTCCCTGAATGCATTTTCTGGCAACTCCTACTGAAGTTAGGACAGCTCATGAGTTCTCCTAAATCCTGGTAAAGATAGGAGTAGTTCGCTAAATCAGAAATATTGACAAAATGCTGTTGCTCAATTTGTGTCACTCTTAGATTTTTTTAGAATTGTTTTCATACTCTGAGGCACTTAATAAATATGGGCACTGGGTTTGAGTTGTGTTCTTTTTGTCTGTTCTGAGTTTTCTTCTTTACTCTCTGTGTCCACATAGGTTTTATCTTAGCAAAATTTCATTCCAAAAGACATACATTGCACGTTTTTTGTAGCTCTAAACTTAGGCTGTACAAGTAGGTTATAGGATGTTCTAATATCTGGGAGTTTCTGTTGTTCCAGGACAGTCATTTCCCTTCAGCCAATCAGCTTTAAACTAAATATGTGACATTAGAAATCAGGAAGTGCAAAAAAAAAAAAAAGAAAAGCACGCAATATAACCCTTTTGAATCAAGAAAGAGAACACACCCTGCTCATTTAAGAACAATGTGTGGAAAATCTGTGATGCATACATGATAAAAAAAAAGAAAAAAAAGACAAATTTAAATTTCCACAGTAACTTAATTTTTGTAATCCTTCACTAAAAGAATTGGCATCAACTGCCGTCAATCATAAAGTTGTCAGAGGCCGAGCTAAAACCTGATTGACCGAAGGGGCTGACCATACTCTAGTTCCAGGAAGAACAAAACCTAAGTCAGCATGTCCTTTGATGGACTGGCTTCCCATCCAGTAACGCATTCTGCTTTGTGCCTAATGATACTGGGATTGACCTAGGGTCACTGGGAACCAATCATGGAAGAAGAAGGGTGGAGAAAAATTAATAGATTATCATTATTTTGAATGAATATGCTGTTCTGTACTGCAAAGAAGTGGAATTGCAAATATAATAAAACACTGAGTGAATAGTGTAAAAGGGTAAATAAATATACTGTGTGGTGGACGGCCAGGACCCATGCCTGGCTGGGATGCCCCTTTGACACTGGGACCAGGGGAGCAGCCATGGGATGCACACTACGTCCCCTGGAACGTGTGGTGGAAGCCTTCCTGGGTTACATTGGAGCCACAGGCGTAGGACTTCATGGCTCAGGCCTGTTGGGCTCCGTGGCCACCACCCGGAGTAGCTGCATGGCTTAACAAGCCCATGTGGGCTACAATGCAGCCACGCCCAGAAGTGCAGCCTAATTAGGCCAATTACCACTTGAAGCACTTCCAGGAGGGCTATAAAAGGAGCCTGCAGTCACTACTCAAGGCACCAGAGTTGGGAGGAAGACGACGAAGCTGCCTGGGAGGAGTAGCAGTGGAGGATGAAGAGTGTGTTTTTGGGTGTTTTTCGTTTAGTGTGGTTTTGGGACTGTGTAGGACCTGTGGGACACGGGGAAGACGTGTCCCACGGCTGAAGAAAAATAAATCTTTTTGTTTATTTACACCTGTGCCTTCATTGTCAGTCTGTGTCGGGTTGATGCCTATATAGTGCCTTTGCCACAACTGTTACAATACACAGAGAAAAATCTTTTTTTAAAATTTCAGACATTAATGCTCTTTTTTAAGTTTGTGAATAAGAAGATTAAAAGAGACAAAACTTGACACGTGCACTACAGCTCCAAGCTCCTATAGCCAGGCCTACTTTTTGAAACTATTTGCAAGTAATCTTAAGTAGCCAAAACAATTATGAGAGCTCATTTGTTGTCAAGGGCAGTGTGATGATCGGTTCCACTGTCACACAGTTCCTGAAATCATAGCTTGATCCCTGACCAAGAGACTAAATGAGTTTAATGGTTGTGAAAGGTGACCTTGTTTGGTGTAATGCTGATTTTAAAACATACTGGTGTGTGTGAGTGCATCATGTGGACTAAATTCCATCTTTGAACGTTCATGGCTTGTTACCAGATATACGTCTGTAATGAAGGTGAAATGCAAGATCAAAAGATTATGATTTTTAACTTATTTCTAAAATGCTAATAGCTAATTCACATTTTCTGTTGTATTTCCTAATTGATAGTTTTGTCACTTTTTAAGTGTGATATATTTGTGTACAGTATGTGGGGTAAAATAGAATGATTATGAAAGGCTTGATGTTCATTTTTGAAACACTAATATGACAACTTGTAAAAATGTTTGATCAGAGCCTTGAAAACCAGTTTAAGGTCACATAATTATGTCTTCCTTCAGGTGTGTTTCTAAGACTATATCTGTCTTCAACAATCATACCCATATTCAAAAACATTTTTCTTTCTGTAAGGTTAACCCTTTACATCAGAGCAGGAAAGGAGTCAGGTTGTTGGATGTACTAAAAGTACAATGTACCATGCCAATGTCCCAATATTGTATATGGACCTCTGGAGCAAGTGCCTGAAATCCACTATGCCATTTAATGTCAGAAGGAAGACATTTTATCTAATCTCTCTCTCTGTCACGGGTTGTAAATGACATTCTGATATCCTCTGATGAAGGAAATTCCACTGTAATTATGTTGTTGGACTTAAGTGCAGCATTTGACACCATTGACCATTCGATTTTACTGCACAGGCTAGAAAATGATGTTGGGCTTACAGGCCCCGTGCTCGCTTGGTTCAATTCTTATTTATCAAATCGATTCCAGTATGTACAGAAATGTGCAGACAGTACTCCATCATTATACACAGAAGTTCAATATGGTGTCCCGCAGGGCTCAGTACTGGGACCTTTACTGTTTTCACTTTACATGCTTCCACTGGGATCTCTCATTAGGAAACATAATGTTAATTTTCACTCGTATGCAGATGACACCCAGTTATACCTTTCATTTAAATCAAATGAAGTTTCTCCGATGTTGTCTTTAATTAGTTGTGTTAGTGAATTAAAGGAATGGATGAATGAGAACTACTTGTCTTTAAATACAGATAAAACAGAGATGTTAATTGTTGGAGGGAATGACACTGATCACAGCAATATTTTGTCGTCATTTAACTCAGTTGGAATCCCAATTAATTTTACTGAATCAGCCCGCAATCTAGGAGTTATCTTTGACTCTAGCATGTCATTTAAAGCGCATATTACAAAGTCGTCCAAAACATGTTTTTTCCATCTTAAAAATATTAGGAAATTAAGGTGCTTTCTAAATAAACAGGATTGTGAGAAATTAATTCATGCATTTATCTCTAGTAGGATTGACTACTGCAATGCGGTGTTCACTGGCTGTTCAAACTGTTCTCTATACAGCCTCCAGTTAATCCAAAATGCCGCTGCAAGAATTATTACAAGAACAAGAAAATATGAACACATAACCCCAGTTCTTAAATCTTTACACTGGCTCCCAGTAAAGTTCAGGGCAGATTTCAAAATCCTCCTTTTAACATATAAAGCATTAAATGGCCAAGGTCCGGCTTACTTGTCTGAACTTATCATGACTTACAAACCTAAGCGCACATTAAGATCTCAAGATGCCGGTCTGCTTAGGATTCCAAGGATTAATAAAATAACAGTGGGAGGTCGAGCTTTTAGTTACAGGGCCCCTAAACTGTGGAATGGTCTTCCTGCTTCCATAAGAGATGCCCCTCGGTCTCAGCCTTTAAATCCCGGCTGAAGACTCACTACTTCAGTTTAGCATATCCTGACTAGAGCTGCTGATTAACTGTACATACTGCATCTCTGTTGTTAGTCATTAGCACTATAACATAAGTAACATGATAATTATATTTGAATACTAACCCTCACCTATTCTGTTTCTTTTCTCGGTACCCAAATGTGGCCTTTGGTGCCCCGGCCCACCTGCCAAGTTGTTTGCCTGCCTATGGTAAAGTCATCCCTGATGGAGGATCACAGGAATCATGGGAAAGAGGGGTCCTTTCATCGGAGCAACGTTTCAGCCGTGGCATGGCCAAATGGGGAGGCAGCTAGATGGATGAGGTCTCCAGGACTCTAAAAATATCCAAACCTAATTATGTCATATCATCTACTGTTAAACCGTAATTCTAAAATTTTTATTATTATGCTGTCTTAAGGAATTGTTCTGTTCTGTGTATTGTATTGTATTGACCCCTACTTTTGACACCCACTGCACGCCCAACCTACCTGGAAAGGGGTCTCTCTTTGAACTGCCTTTCCCGAGGTTTCTTCCATTTTTCCCTACAAGGTTTTTATTGGGAGTTTTTCCTTGTCTTCTCAGAGAGTCAAGGCTGGGGGGCTGTCAAAAGGCAGGGCCTGTTAAAGCCCATTGCGGCACTTCCTGTGTGATTTTGGGCTATACAAAAATAAACTGTATTGTATTGTATTGTATTGTCTCTTCTCTGCTTTTCAGTGTAGTGGACAAGTGTTTAGGGAGGGTGCTTGGACTTGTACTGGAAAGATGGGATCCAGGAACATATGGTTACATGGGGCGGTTAAGGGGAGTTCTGCCAGGATGACTCTTTTCTAACCCTGGAAGAAGTACTTGGATTTTCTCCGGAAGAAGCTTCAGGTAAGGACTGAAAAGGCCCCACTAACCACATACCAGTGGAACTTTGAGTTGGCAGGGGTGTGGATGTTCACCTGGCATGAGGATGAGAGGTCCAAGAAGGAAGGATGTTAGAAGAAATAGGCAGAGTGGAATATGAAAGGTTTCATTCTGCTTGCGCTGTTATTTTTCTGCCATTTCCCTCCAAATCCCTGTACCCTTCTGTATTGCTACCTTTGTGTTGTAATATATTATTTCTTTCCTTTGCATTTTTAATTTACTTGCTGTACTTTGGGTTAAAAACTATACACGTCTATCTGTTGAACATGTTTTCTCTGCCACTTTTCTGGAGATGTGTTTGGGCATTTTTAGGCTAGTGTTTGGCTTGACATGAAATAACTTAGTTTTTGAGGAATGTGTGCCTCTTCTTAAGTACAATGAATAGTGTTGATCAGCAAAATTTACCAAAACATTTTTCACAGTGCTATTTTCGTTAGTGACCTTGTTTGTCAAATATTTTCTGGAAATTTGCTGTGCAGACAGCTTAGACAAACTTTTTATTCCCAGTGCCCAATGATGCTTTGCAAAGCCAGCTACACATCTTAGAGGTGTAGCAGCCAATGTTGGAGAGGACAGTAGACCAGACCCCCACACTGCGAGCAGTATGCAATGCTGATCCTAGTAGTGGGGTAAAAATTAGTGGAAAAGTTGTGAATACATTTAAATGCAAACCAAGCTTGCAGAAGGATTCTGGAAATGTTACAGTATATTCAAGTCTTAAAGGCAATGCCTTTTTGTATGGGCTTGTATGTAACCTCTGTGTAGTACATAAGCCTACCCCTAATATTACCCAAAGTGCTGTACAGTTGATGCATCTAGGAAAGAGTGAAGATCCACATTAGTTGTGAATTTGTTGAGATGGGTTTAACTGCAGCCCGCAATACCTATGACATAGGTCACGTAATGCTGGCAACATTAGTCACATAATGCCCTTTGAGTCAGATAACCCTCACACAAGCCTGTTCTTAACCATACTGTTGCCAGGCATGTGATAGGCGTTTGTGACTGATGTTGTAGGTGTTTTGTGAAGTTGGGGTGTTACATGACTAACCTCATAGGTATTACAGGGTGCAAGTACACTGTTGCATTTGGTAGTAGTGGTAGTGATCCAGTAAAAGGGTTAAGGAAAAATAAAACAGTGCACATGTTGCTTCAAAAGAAGTGAGTACTCACTTTAGAACACTACACAAAAATAACACTGAAGTGAATTAATACATGAAAAAGTAAATAAAACCATACGAAGAACATCAACTATGGTTATATCTTGTTAAAACACATTTTTAACAGCAGAGAAGAAATTATAAATATTATTAAGTTAAATGTAGACCAGGCGATCTTCATTCAAAGAGAAGTAGTATATTCATAGACCAAAGAACAGGGGCAGCCACCCAAGTTAAGGCCTGGGCTACTATTAGTCTATTATTGTGACAAGCCAGCAATCCGAGCAATTGAACTGAATTTGCAGCAAAACTTCAGAGTTTCACTCTGCAAAAGAAAAAAAAAATCTTGAAACTTTGCCATTTTGTGGTCAGTGAAATTCATGCCAGGACCCAGAAAGAAATAAGTTCAGTAAAAGAATATATAAAACCATTTTTTCCCAACATTTTCCTTTTGTTTGCATACCTTTCTCCAGTGTCAACAGATGGACTACAATTCCCATCAGGCAGCAGGAATATGCTGGGGATGATGGGAAGACACATTTATTATCTTTCACAAAGTTTAAATATCAGTTGCACCATAGCTACAGTGTTAATTTCTCACGCAATTTGAATTGTATCTTTAGTAAATTCTTTGAATCTGTTTGTGGGTTGTGTTTAAGCATGCTCAATTTCCAAAAAATGCCATTTATTTTGATATGGACTCTTTCTGAGAAATGCATGTGTCTAAAAAGGCTTTACCACTTTGACTGGCATTTTTTATGTTCCTTTCTTTCCAACTGTAAAAAGATGCTAAATATTCTAAAATACTATTTAGTGAGTTTTGTGATAGCAACATTATATGTGAGATAATGTTTATTTAATTAGCTCTATCACTCATCACTGCCTATTATGTTTACATATTTTACATAACCAACATGATGAGATCTGGAACACCAGATGAAGAAAGGAATTTCATTGCACTGTGTATGTACAGTGGTGTGATAGCAACAAACACATTATGCATGTGAGATAATGTTTATTTGGTGAATTATCCGATAGGTTACAAAGCTCTATCACTCATCACTGCCTATTATGTTTACATATTTTACATAACCAACATGATGAGATCTGGAACACCAGATGAAGAAAGAATTTCATTGCACTGTGTATGTACTGTACATAACAATAAAAGTCCTGACCTGAATGAAATGATGCCACTTTATTTTTTATCATAATCTAACCTTACATTTATGAAAAAGCCTGCATTTCTATTACTAAGTGCAATCAGGGTAAGCTACAAAGAAACAGTATGAAGCATGATATTTTCAGTGCATGCTGTATTTCAGAAAATGGTAGAAAGTGAATGATGAAGAAATGTTTCTTGTCGGAAGGCATTTATTTGAGACTATTTTATGTTGAAGTAGTTTCAGTTGTAGGCTTCGATATATAGCTTTGTGATTTGTAGCTTTTTTAAATAAACTTTGGAAAATCTATATAGAATTATTGATGTCTGCTTCTTTCTAGTAATAATAATAATAATAATAATAATAATAATAATAATAATAATAATAATAATAATAATAATATGTGCAGACCCAGACCCCTCCATGGCCCCCTCTACTGTAGGTGCTTTCCGTGGCATGTTAATACTCCTTTTTCCATTCTTACATGTTCCTCTTCTTCAATTCATTAACTATAGTTTTCCTGATAAACAGACTGTTCCCTTTACAGATGTCTTATTTCAACACATCCACCATAAACCTCTCTCCCACAAAAACGTTTTCCAATTAGTTCTCAACTCTAAATCTTTACCCACATCAAGGACCTTATATTGCAATGGGATCTCCTACTTCACACATAATTATACCTTCAACAATACATTTACAGTATATCTAGTTCTTCAGGTCATTTTAATGTAGCCCAGGGACTCACCTGCTTGTCCAGATAATCTTAATTACTATATTTCCTTCAGAACAAGTTAAGCAGTTCACAAAGGTGTTACGTTCACAGGTAGATAGTTTGCACATCTTTTCAAGGGAACTTGTCAGAGCTATCAAGTTCAAAGGCCTCTTTCATCCGCTTTCGGCAAATTTCATTTCTTTTGATCTTTGACTCATTGATCTGTCCATCTAAGTCTTGACATAAGTATCCAAAGAAGCCCATTAAACATAAACAGACCCTAAAGTCATTCTCACATTACCCCAGCAGTAAACATCTGACTAATCTTCTGACCTTGCTTTTCACTTACTTAGTTGGACAGTTTTTCCTGCACACTCTGGCCTTTATGATCTTTTCATCACCTCAGTTTTTCTTCCCTTCCTCATCCTCATCCCTTCCATTCCACCGCAAGTATATTTTTTTCCAATTCCACTTCAGTGAATAGCTGAGGAACATCCAGCAATTTTCTCTCTTTTTTCTTTGATTTTTTTAAAAACTGTGCACTGTCTTTAAGGAGACTCATTGGTTAGTACTACTGACACATACAGTAAATCCTTGATTTGATCCCTGCACTTGGTCATCATCTGTGTGGACATTCTCCTCCATTTTGCATGAGTATTCATCTGAGTTACCTCTTTTTTCTCCCACATTCCCACAGTTTAGGTTCATTGACAACCTTAAATTAGCTCAGTGATAAGTGAGTATGAATATACCATAATGGACTGGTGCTATGTGAAGGGTAATCTCCCTCCTAGTGTTCAGAATTGCTGAAATAGACTCTGATCACCATGAACCAAAATTAGTTTAAGATAATTTGAAAAAAAATGCATGCATAGTCTCTTTAGATATGGAAACTGTTTAGACCTACACTTAATAAAGAAAACCCTTGCTCTTCCTGCTTTGACTGTGTGTAATGGATGTGAGCTGTGGTCAACAATAATGGGGAGGGGTCACAGAAGATAGCTTAAAGGCAAAAATATCAATTTATCAATAAGGATATCTGATTGGTTATCATTAAATCCTATTTTCATGGTATGGAAAAATCACGGCCAGAAGTCTGTTGACCGAGGAATTAAAGAAAGCGGACTCTCCAAACAGAGACGTAAGTGTGTAAGAGAAGAAGGAAGTGGATATTTGAGGGATGGGTTTGACAAAGAGAACAAGAAATACAGAGATAATAAAATGATATAACTGCTGCTTGAATATGAGCACAGTCCTGAAAAGAGGTGTTTCACTTTGTAGCTAATCTAAAAACCACTATTTGTCATGATCAAGCTTTTGATGTTATTTTTTTCCTTTGGCCTTTATAAATGAATTGATTATAGATTCTGGTGTTTTAAAGGGCAAACTGTTGTGAAGGTACAAAATAGCGAAGGAGTCCTTAGAAGAATTTGACCAACTGTGCCATCCCATTTATTTTAGGGGTTAAAAAAGTAAACTGAAAATAGGGCTCATAGGCGCGATAACAGGAAAAAGGTGTACATACTGCCTTACTAACCTGTGACTTTCTAATGTTACTGCTTGGCTGAATGGATCAGATTCTGGGATGTCCAATATGTGGGTACACTGCTCCTAATCTAATGTCATTTATTCTGGGGGCATTGATATTTAAAGTGTGGGACCAGAAGGGACAGAGCCCCTGGACAGGGCTTAGCTGCTCTCATTGGGTCACTTCTTGCACTGAAGAGGAAGAAAGAGATAATACATTTAGTGAGTGCACCCCCTCTTGTCTGGGAGTTTTATTTCAAACTTCAACAGAGTCTGGTGGGGGATTCTCATGTGCCTATGCCACTGCATTGTTTGCTTATGTGTGTCATGACTTTTAGGATAGTTTTAGTAAAAATTACTATGCCATTAATAGGTTAGAGAACCAGTAGTATACAATATGTGATGTCGAGACTGCATCGGTTTAAAGGCCAGTATCAGCACTGGACAAAATTGGATTCTTAAACAAAATACCATCAATTCTTATTTTTAGTTTTGAGTGTATTTGGTATAGAAACTTTTCTCCCCTCTTACTACAGATTACCATGTGTATTTTTTGACTCAGGTTATGTGTACCGTTTTTTAGTTTATAACTTAGAACTGTGATATTTGGCAGAGATACTGGCTTCACGTTTTGAGCTTTGTTTATTTAATTAGTCTTTCAGATTGCAATTCCTGCTTGAATTTCAAACATTCTGTGACATTTTCTCATTTCATTCTCCTTCAAAGCTGAGGTCATCCTGCACAAGCTGTGTACTACTAATTGGTGCCTTTACTTCCAGAGAAAGTAATAGAGAAGGAATCCACAATCTACTTTGAAAGCAATGTTCATTATGCAAGTTCACAAATGCTCCTCCAGCTTAGGCCTTGGCTTCTTGTCTTATGTGACACAAAGAATCAACCTAGTGGCTCAATAGGAGCTCTTCTTGGCTTCAGGGGGCTGGGTAAGCACTGGCTGTGTATAAATGCTGGCACCTCTGCTTTCCTTTTGCTGGATGTATAAAGGCACTGAGGGCTCAGTCAAACTATTTTACTGTGCATTAAGCTTTCTTGGAAAGACTATTGAACCTGTAGATTCAATGAAAGGACTAGATGTTACAATCCCTGATATTTGCATCGCTTCTAATGGGGAAAGTCTTGAGGGATGGCTGCTATGAGGAAAGGCAGCCAGGAAGCTTTACCAGCAGGACACATCATCAGTTGTGTGCCTCAACTTCACAGGGTGCTTTGGCTTTTTATCACAAGACACCCTCTGTTGAGGCAGGCCCACCACAGGTTGATCAAGTCTGGACGTGTGTCTCGCTGTTAGCTGATCGCCTTAGATGCCAAAGTGATGTCAGCCCTCTTCAGCCATAGCCAGTGACTGGTCCTCTCAGCAGTGTTAGCCAATTCTCTGATAGCCTGTCATTGGGCCTGTCCCCTGACTCCAACCTCTCTAAGTAGTTTCGTTGTTGTACTGGCAACAAAGCCCCTACACCCCACCTCCACTGGGCACACCTTGACCTTCCAGCATCTGTCCTCTGCCTCAGCTGCCAAGTTGGCATACCGCAGCTTCTTACGTTCAAATGCTTCCTCAATTGCATCCTCCCATGGTACCGTCAGCTCCATGACGTAAGCAAGTTTTCGGGAGTTAGACCAAAGGATGAGGTCTGGTCGTAGAGTAGTTGATACGATCTCTGTGGGGAAGATGAGCCTCTGATCCAAGTCAACTTGCATCCGCCAATCCCTGGCAACCTTCAGCGGTCCCAGATCTGGGGTTGAAGGGCTAGTCCTCAGCTTGTCCCCCTCCCGGACAAATGCTGATGGATACTGGTGCTCCTCCTGGTTCGTGAAAGGTTGGGCATTGATGGATTCCCTCGCACTCAACTTTTTCAGCTAGACACCTGAGGACCTGGTTGTGTCTCCATGTGTATCTACCTTGAGTAAGGCTAGTCCTACAACCAACCAGGATGTGCTTGAGTGTTGCTGGGACTGTACACAGGGGGCAAGATGGGTCCTTTCCAAACCACAGCTGCACATTTATGGGGGAAGGCAGCACATCATATGTGGCTCGGATGATGAAGCTCAGCCTGTTGGGCTCCATTTCCCAGATTTCACTCCATGTGAGATTCCTCTTTTCAACACACTCCTATTTCATCCAGTGGCCCTGCTTGGCCAACGCTACAGCTCTAGCATGTCTGGCTGCTTCCTCCTGTCGACGCACCTCCTCCACCACCATGTTTCGACATTCGGTTGCAGATGCCTGTGGCCAGAGAGGTGTTACCGCTTCAAGACCAAAGCCTCCTCTGCCCTGTTGGACGTGACCCACCACGTCACGATGGAGAAGAGCAAATTTGGCCTGTAGTACAGCTGTGGCTGAGGTCCACTTCCTCCTTGCTGCTAGGGTGGGAGCAGCGCCTAAATTGACATCCCGGGAGTCCATGAGTGACATCTCCAACCTCACTTTTGCACATTTGAACTCCTCAACCAGGCTAGGAATGGGCAGTGACAGTATCCTAACGCTGCTGAGGCATTTCGGAAGTCCAAGCCACTTCCTCACGTAAGAGCTCACTAGCCTCTCCAGTCGATTGGCATGATTAAGTGAGACCTCGTACATGGTCAACGGCCAAAGTAGTCTGGGTAACAACCCAAATTGGAAGCACCAGAGCTTCAATTTCCCTGGGAGTGCAGTGCTGTTAATCTGCCTGAGGTCATTAGCCATGTCATGCCGTAGTTGTTCAAGTTGCCAGGTGTCATTGAGGTCTGCATTATACCACTGCCCAAGGCTCTTGATGGGCTTCTCTAAGACTGTTGGGTTTGGTTCTCCACTGATATAGAACAGCTCAGCTGTCAGTTTTCCTTTTATGATGGAGATGCTGCGAGATTTGCTTGGCTTAAACTCCATTCTTGCCCATTGGATGTTTTCCTGGAGCTTCTGTAGCAATTGCCTAGTACATGATTTTGTTGTTGTAATGATGGTCATGTCGTCCATATAGGCTCTAATGGGAGGAAGACGGAGGCCACTCTTGAGTCTCTCACTTCCCACTACCCAACGAGATGCCCGCATGACCATCTCCATTGCCATGATAAATGCCAAAGGGGAAATCGTACAGCTTGCCATAACTCCAATTTCCAGGTGCTGCCAGTCGATGGTGTTGTTCTCAGCTGTTACACAAAACTGTAGACCCTGAAAGTAGCCCTTTACCAGCCCTGTGATGTGGTTTGGTACACTGAAATAGTTGAAGGCCATCCACAAGATCTCATGAGGGACTGACCCAAAAGCATTGGCAAGGTCTAAAAGACAACACAAAGGTCTCTCCGTTCTTTCTTGGCAGTTTGAATCTGGTGCCAGATGAAATTCAGTAGAAATTCAACGTGGATTACTGGGCAGCCATCATGTTATTAAAATGAGGAAATAGTTTGGAGGGCACAGATGAACACTATGTCCCTATTTTTGGACTAAAGTGCAACTTAATAAAATTAGCTCCTTCCCAGTCCATCTTGGCGGTGATCTCATCAGACCTGCCTCTACTGCAAAGAATCTTGGTGTCATTTTTGATTCCTCCCTTTCTTATTCCGCCCACATAAATCACATTAAGAAACTTTCTTACTTTCACCTCCATAATGTATCCTGTGTTTGCTACTTCCTCTCCTTTTCTAAGGCCGAGGAACTTGTCCATGCTTTTATCTCATCCCACATCGATTATTGAAATTCCCTACTGACAGGTGCCCCTTCTAATCTTATATCACAGCTCCATCTTATTCAAAAATCTGCTGCAAGAGTCCTTACTTGAATACAGCAACAGCGAGCACATCACACCCATCTTGCTTCTACTTCACTGGTTCCCTGTGTCCTACAGAATTGAATATAAAATCCTACTAATAACTTACAAAGCCTTAAATAACCTTGCGCCAACCTACATCAGTGACCTTCTCCATCATTATGTGCCTGCCCGCTCACTAAGGTCCTCTGATTCTGGCAATCTTGTTGTGCCCCACACTAATCTACACTACATGGGTGACAGGGCCTTCAGCTGTATAGCGCCCAGAATCGGGAATGACCTACCGAAATTAATCAGGTCAGCTGACTCCATGAATTCTTTTAAGAAACAACTCAAAACTCATCTGTTCAGGAAGGCTTTTAGCTCTACTTGACTTTATTACCCTTCTCTCAGTTTACCTCTCTGTCAAGATGCTCATGTAACCTGTGTGTGTGTGCGAGACCATCAATTATGTTGTCTGTTAGGCTTTCTCTGAATTTACTGTCTTAATATTCTTTATTTATTTATCTGGTTTGTACAATGCTATATACTGTATACCCTGCCATTCTTTCTTAAATTCTGTGAAGTGCCTTGAGCATGGGAAAGGCACTATATAAATAAAATGTATTATTATTTTATTATTATTTCTGTATGACACAATTTAACCAGAATATACAGGAAAATTGCTGCATTTTAGATTTAAAATACATGCAACTCTGCATGATGTCGGACATAAAGTGTGATGTATAAACCATGACATGTTCCCTCGGATTTAATGTACGAGATTTATCTGAAATCTCATTAATTATACTACGTGTTACAGCTAGTTAGTCAGTCAGATTAACATTAGGTTACTCTGCATCAAAAAGCTGCAAAAAATGTATGTCATAGTAAAGGACATATCCTTCTAGAGCAGAGGAAAGAAAAAAAAAGAAAATAAGAGATGATAAAAAAACAGCAAGATAAATGTAAATTATACGACAAATTTCAGAATTTCACCATTATCACTTGCTAAATAGCGTTATTCAGTTTCTTTTATCTCATTCCACTCCTCTGATAAGCTTGGTCCTCTACATCCTGACGCTGGCTCCATAAGACAGGTGAAGCATCTTCTTTAATCTTGGACTCGGGAGTACTTCCAGGACCAAAGAATTTCCTGAGGGAAGCCCTTCTGGTTCAAACAGTAGCCTCTTGAAATAGGGGCAGCATTCCACTACAGCTACCCCTGACAGAACACAAGGATCCCAACAGGTCTGTCCCACAGGACTGCAACTGCCAGCCTGCCCTACGTTATCCATGCAGGTATTGTAGCCAATGGAGTTTGACACCTATTGTGTCAGGGGAGCAAATAGTCAAATAAAGCTTGTCTCCCTCTGTCCTACCATCATACAAGCCTCCTGACCACATAAGGAACCTTGAACCATGCTATCCAGGACACCAGCCCATGCTTCATGCCCATGACACTGTATAAGAATGAACTGAATTGTGGATCCCTTTTGACTATGAAGTCATTTGTTGAATAAATTCGACTTGATTATATGCAATGTTATCTTATTCAAATAATAAATAAAAAACGAATTTGTACAACCCCACAAGTCATTTTTATCATTTTATGACACTATCAGCAGCAGAAGCATGCATACTTAAATAGTTTCTAAAATTAATAGAAAAATTAGTTACCTAAAGTAAGAGTTAATCCAGGAAACAATATGAACAATATGAATACTTGTCTTATGGCAGCCTTTATTTGACAGATACACACAAAACAAAAAGTTGAATCTGTTCTTTTCTTGTGGCGGTTTTCTCTGAAAAGATTTCTGATATGACCTGATGGGAGAGCATTGACTTCTGTCCTTTCTTTTCCAGCTCTCCTAACATTTCTATGGTGGTAAATAAGAACAATTGTTCCTCCTCTGCTTCATGGCTCTCTTGACTTTGAGTGGCTTCTTACTGGTTAACGTAAAATACTTTTTGTATTTTAAGGAGTCCCTGAGTTGTAAGCAAGGTTGACTTGTTTTCACTTTTGTTAAACATATGATCTGACTTCATAGCAGCATATTTCATAATATGTGGTAAAACAATTAAAAACAAATAATGAACAGTTAACTAAATATTTACATTACTTTTGCAATATACTTATCATACATACAAAACATCAATGACAGAAACGTAAAAAACATGCATTGTAGAAATTAGTGAAAAAGATTTAACACATTTGATAAATTATTACTAGAATAATTAAAAAAAAAAGACAGAGAGAATGAAAATTCCCCAGTCTTTGCTATCACAGCTTCAAAAACAGTGCAAGTCAAAGCTGTCATTCACAAATGTATCTAGCCCAGCACCTAAAGAGATAGCTTCTCTTTTATGGGCATATAGTCCAAAGCATCTCTTTTATGGGCATATAGTCCAAAGATAGTAAAGAGCTTTTTTTCATTGGATAGATTTTGGCACAAATATCCCAGGTGTATACCATCGAAAGGAGAAGGAAACATCCTGTTTTTGTAGTTCATTCTACTGACAATAAAATGTCAGTACACTCTGCTGATTGCCACGAATGAGAAGCACTGGAGAGGTGAGGTTGCAGGACAAGGCCTCCAACATGGCCATATACAGAGAGCTTGAGCACGAGTCCTTCTTTACCACTGGCATGCTCCTGTTGTGGGACAGACAACAAGACACCGTAAATATATACTGTTATCAATATATAATTATACATAGAAATCAATATGAAAAAATCAAATAGTGAAATAAGCAATAGTACATAATGTGATCTTTTAATCATTTATTTTGAAGAGGCATGCTTTAAAAGTGGGTTGTAAGGTTAGGCTCAAGTTGGTGCCAGTTGATAATGGTGTATACTTTCTCATGCTGAATCCGTTTAATGTCAATAAGCGACCTTAAGTTTGAGGGGAAACTGTTGAGACTTGAAAAACTCACATGCACAAAGTGCAAACTGCTTACAATTAGTGGGCTAGGATTTGAGTGAGCAGCATCAACTATTAGATTACCACACTACCTTCACTGCAACTTTGTGAGAGAAAATTAATTTCAAATGAAGGAACTTTGAAATAGGTTTAATAATTTTAGAAAATGAACACATAATCTGTTAACTCTAGATCACTAATGCTTGAAATTTGACCATAAAAAAACAAAAATAAATAAATAAACTGTAAAATAAGCAGTCTCTTGCAATCTTTTTTTTTCTTTGATAACTTTCAGTTAAAGTTGAATTGGTAGTTAATTTTAACTGGAGTTTGTAGAGTATCTACCAGTACATCAACTGTATGGAAATGCAGTAAAACTAGCCAAGGTACATGAAAACATGATTTAATCATTTTGTCTTTACTTACACAACTATGAGAGCTGCATCCTTTGAGTTCTCTTGAATAATTTCATTCAAACGAACTTTTCGTTTTGTCTGAAAAGACAGAAAAAATTAAATGCTTAAATATATGTGGTCAGTAAAAGAAAACAACAAAAACACTTTACTTAAGAAAACTGTCAGAATGAGCACAAAATTATGTTTTTGGTTTCCAATAAAAAATAGAGACCATTAAAGCTGATGTCTCATTAAACGACTTTTTATCATTGGCTATGTCAGATTTGCCAGTCACAGTCTCTGATCTCATAACTGAAAATTATAGTCATATTTACTGAATGAGTGCCAGTCTTTCAGTGTCATGCTCACACACTTTTCTGATAGCCAATAGCATGTATGGGGATGTCTGAAGGGTTAACAGCTGTAGTGAGTTAAGCAGCAGTCTCTGCCCTTAATTTATTTATTTTTCACTAACACTAGTTTAGGTGCTGCAGATACGCAGCTATTACTCATTTACTCTTATGTTATAAGATCTGGACAAATGCTTCTTAGTGTCTTCATAACACTTATAAAACATCGGTAGATTGGTCATCTCTGTGCAGTGTGGTATATTGACATCATGGTAAAAAGACTTATTAATATGAAGGTCATGCACTAAGTATGTAATATCAAGAGAAATGTGTCTCAATTAAGCCACCTTAGACAAGTCCAAAGTGAAGTTAAGGTCTTGTTACATGAGTCCCCATAGTGCCTAATGGAGCTTGCGTTGGGCTAGTGCTGTATGAAGGATTAATAGCTGTGGTGTGTTCAAGTTTCTTCACAGCCCTTGTTTCTTTTATTAATGTTGTCTTAGTACATAAAAATGGGACATCAGACAGACAAGCTTCTCTTCTGTTTGTGAGGTTCAAAGCATGTGTGTTCCTTATTCCTCGTAACTACATTCCATGCATTTTACTGCTGGCTAAAGGCTTATTGGTTCAGTTTTTGATCTCATCTATCATAAGAGATTGATGTATAGGATGGCTCCATTAGCAGCGGTGTTATTTTACTTATTTTTTAGTTTCATCTCAAGATATCCAGTATTTACTAAACCCAGTATTTACCAGTATATATAAGAATGAGCAGATAATAAAGGGCTTAGAAAGAAAAGGAAAAGACAGCTAAAGCTTCAAAGTCTAAACCGGCCTCAAGTTCATGGCATGGCCTGCTAGAGAATGACCTGGAACACGCAGGCGAAGGAACAGATCTGTCTGGACCTAACACTGCAGCATCAGCTCCAGCCAAGAGCGAAAGTAAAAACGAAACTGTGAGTGAGGTGGGCAAGGAGAATTCTTTGATTCTAGGACGATTATTGTAACTGAGCATGGTCTCTTTATCACTGATGTCAACTACAGCTAATACACCTTGTGACTCAGCAGCATCAACTCCAGCTAGACTTACAACTCTGCCTATGGAGGGCCGAAACGAACTATCCGAGCTGAAGGTAAAAATTACCAAACACAAGAGACGTAAATGCTATAAAGGGTGATTTAAAGAAGGATATAAGAGAATTGAGAAACAGGTTCAGGATATAAAAGACATGGAGAAACATTTTAAGTACTCACTTTACTGCTACCTTTAAAGAAATTATAAAAAGAATTGATGACAAAATGCAGGAAAATATGAATAAGTTTGAGAATAAAATTATAGAGTACTTGGTGCTCAGCTTGAAGATGTTAAAGTAACATTTATGACTCGTAATGAAATAGTTGAACAATCGATATCTGAAGCTGAAAAAAAAAGCAATAGCTTGCAAAATCAGAATGTAAAATGCTCATTGACAAACTAGCTGCGCTGAAAGATAGATAGAAGGAACAACATCAGAATCAAAGGTCTCCCTGAAAACTGTGAAAGTCCAAACCCAGTGAAATTCATATTTGAACTTTTCTCTAAAATAATTGGAGAGTTTTTTAAATCAAACTTTTTTGCTTTTGTGCTTTTTAGACTGAAAGAGGAGATTTGAAAATAACCACATATCTACCCAGATTTCTCCCCTTCAAAAGCTGCTAAACACGCCACATTCTACTGCATTATAAAGCATATACACAAAGTCGACTGCATTCTAAAGCATATATACAAAGTTGAAATCAGATACAGCCCCTTGTACTGTGCCAAACTGAAAGTGGTTATTGAAGGGCAGTGTTACATTTTTAGTGTTTCAGATGAAACAAAAAAAGAAAAAAATTATCCTGACACCATTTTGATCATGAGTCATATCGCATCCTCGCAAGGCAAAGAAGATTCTGTTTGCAACTTGATTCATTTATAATTAATTATATTGAAATTTTTTCCATTTAATTTATGTACATTTTAGTATATAGAATTAACCATTTGTTTACAGTATTTTTTTTTACTAAAATTATTTTGAAAGGCTTGTGAAAAGAGTCTGCTTGTCTAACCAATGAAAAAATCAAACCTATTTGATTTTTTTTGTAACCAGATCCAGACTAGTTGGCTTCATATGAGCACTGCCTCTGATTGGCTAAGATTACATAAATGAAGGGTAAGATTGAAAATTCCTGGAAAATTTGTCTAATGTGACATAGCCTTTAAGAACCTCAAGAAAATCGAAACTCTACATGGCAGACATGGTAATTTGAAATCAAACTGGGAAAATTTAGCATATAAAGCATAAATTGAAGAAGTAATATTCTCTCCATAAGTTAACAATTAAAAAAAAAAAACAGCAGAAGGTTTTAAATATTCTCAAACTCACTTATTCCAACATGGTTGTACCGAGGAGACCAACCCAGAATATGGCACTAGATCAATCTATTTCCCACTCATGCCCACAGACATACCAAAATAAGGCCATCTTAGAATCAAAAGTGGAAACAGATGTAACACTGGAATTCTCAGAGGAACCACTCATAGACAATACTTAGGACATTTGATTTACCAAATATGAATACAAAATTGGCCATACAAATATTGTTAAAAACAAAGTTTTTCTATAGGAATGTCAAATTATCTAGTACATCAGATGATTGGAACAGCCCATTCAGCTTGTCAGACACAGTATTCTCCCAGATACCCCGCAATAAAATCAAGTGAAGTTTTAAATGTCCCTGCGCCCTACTCTCTACCACACTACTGTATTTGTTTTTATTTTATACGTCTGTGGTTCTTTGTGTGCTGAAAAACCTTCTAACATTTGTCAATCATTTGCCCCTAATACATTTACAATGGTGTCCCTGTATTCTTGTTGAACAATTTATTTTAAAGTAACAGCAAGGAGCAATAGTACTAACTCCCTTCATAATGTTAAAGACTTGAGTCAAGTCAAAACTTAATCCCTGTTTGCTTAAATCCAAATCTCCATTTTCTTAAAATTCTTCTATTCATTTCCTCAGCTTTCTTCTCTTTGTGGTTTCAGGAAAATTATTTTTAATTCATTCATTTATTCATTTTTTGGAACCCATTTTATTTTTCCTAAGGAGTCACCTGAAACTGGAGCTGAATTTTTCACAGAGGGTGGCAACCACCGCTGGATTGGATTGGGATGTACTCGCACAAATTTATAAAGATGAAAATAACTTAGCAGTATGATTTTTAAATAAGGAAGGAAAATACAGTCCCTAGCAAAAATTTAGCAAGCTTTTTTACACAAAAAAAGAAAAAAACAAACAAACAAAAATAATTTTGTTTCATTAAAGTGTCTGCATACCTTCTCTTTATATTGCTCTAACTCGCTGTCTGAAACTTTCCAGGGACAGTTTCTTTTAAGTTCCCGGACACTAGCATTGTCTTGCAATCCATCATTTAGCCTGAATGCAGCAATGTTGTCTTCAAATCTCTTCATGCTTAGAAAGAAAGAAAGAAAGAAAGAAAGAAAGAAAGAAAGAAAGAGAAAGAAAGAAAGAAAGAGAAAAAGTAGATATGTATTACTAAAATGAAAATGATGCATTACACTGAAGATACATTATAGCATCATAGTCTAGAATAACCATATGTAGAATTACGTCGGTGCAATTACAAAAAAATGACATAAAATTCTCAAAGCCACCTAATCAAGGTTATGGAAGGTCAGAACTCATCCTAGAAGTCCCTGACCTAAGACAAGAAAGAACCTTGGACAGGACACCATTTCATTGCAGCACCCACTCATGAGCTCTCCCACAGGGCCAACCTAAAATTTATTAAGATGCACGTCTTTGCAATTGTGTAGGAAAATCATGTTACTTGGAGAAAAACCCATGTTCCCATGAGGAAGACATGTAAATTCTACTCATATAAAAACCATGTGCAAATTCCAAATCTAAGACAGTAGACCCATTACAGTCTACCACTGCATCACCAAATCTACAAAATAGTATTGTAAAATTACTAGCATGGAAAATTGCTATTGCTATTCATATAAATTAAATCAAATCAAAATAATCAGGAACCTTTTGTTTCATAGCACATTAAAGTTTATGCTTTTGGTTTTCAAGACTAGCACGCCAGTGGTAATAAACAATGTAATTCTATGAATATAAATAAAAATAATAAGCTTCTCATAGTCCTTTGAAATTAAAAATAAAATGTGCAAGCACACTGATTTACAATTTTGGGCTGTCAGATATACTGTACATTAACATACGAAAGAGATTTTAAAATTATAAATAATATCTGTCTTAATACATTTAAACATAGGGAGAGATGAAACCGGGAAAGAAATAAGAAAAGCTGCAGCCAAAATGAACAAAAAAGGCTGCTTGCCCCACTGTGTCTGCATATGTCAAAGATAATTTCCTATCTTACATTCTCACCTCCTGTTTTCTTTCTGATATTCCACATACCCTCTACCAAATGAGTATTTCTCCTATGTCACTTCTAGAATTAAGATTCAGCACATATTTGGCATGGCCTTTATACAAAACCCTGACGCTACCTTTGGAGCAATGTATAAAGTGAATTTGACGTTTGGGAATAACATATCTGCGGTGGGCTGGCACCCTGCCCAGGGTTTGTTTCCTGCCTTGTGCCCTGTGTTGGCTGGGATTGGCTTCAGCAGACCCCCGTGACCCTGTAGTTAGGATATAGTGGGTTGGATAATGGATGGATGGATGGAATAACATATAATAGTGGGCAGCAAGGGCAAGAGCCTATTCTAACAACCTTGGATGCAAGGCAAGAAACAAGAAACAGCCCTAGACAGGGCAACAGTCCATAGCAGGTCTCATTAATACTCATGTCCACATTCACACAAGGGTAATTTGGAATGTGCAATCAACCCACTTTGGAGTTATGGAAAAAAACAAAACACGCAGATAAAGGAAAAATGTGTGAACTCCCCACAGACAGATCTGCAACATTTGAGAAATGATTGCCTTTTAGCGATGGCTTTCATTTACAGGAAACAATGCTTTTAAATAATTTTAGGCCTGTGTTTTTTATAAGTCATTGTAAACACCCATTGACAGGACCCTGCTACTGCTATATATTGTCCAAGATGAATCCATTCAAATTCCTGGGAGTATCCTATAATCCTCCCTCCCTCCCTTTTGTTTAATTTGTCTTATAAAATCTTCTTTTAGCTATGGCTCTACAATAATAAATATTAGCAGTCCTTAATGCCCCCTTCATATCCACATGAACATTTGGTAGAGCTTTTCTTTGTCCTCTTGTTAAAAAAATCTTTTTCTCTAGTTTGGCTTAAATTTAACCATGTTGATGAATTTTTGATGCCCAAGCAAAGGTTTAGGATTTGGTACATAACAATAAACACAGTCACCATGACCCAAAAAGGATGAAAATGCTTCTTATAAAGAAGTTTTTGAAATGCTTACTTTTCAGGTTGGGGTGCTTCATCGCTCTCAGTCATTACAATGACATCATGGAAATCTAGTCGAAACCGGTTCAACAGGGACAGCATTCTGTGAGAATGAAATAAGAATAAATTCAAGAAGTGCAAAGAAAACATGTTTTAAAAAGGCCACACACATCAGCAAGTCTCTATATTTCCAAAGGGTATTTCCAGTTAAAGATAATTATGCTACAAATGAAAGTAAACTGAACCTGCTTTGCCAAATCATTTAGAATTAAATCCAGTTTCAAATATTTAACTGGAACAATAGAGAAGCTAAATTACAGTTTAATGCAGAAAAGTGTTCTTAATATTTTTATTTTTTGTGAAAGCTATTTTACACGGTGCATCTAACATCTCCTAATAAACAAATTCTAGAATTGTAATTTTACTTTAACTACTCGACATTTTTCAACATATGGAGGCGATTAAGACAAAATTATAAAATCTTCTATGCTGTGCATTTAATTCAAGCCTTTAAACTTAAAATTAAATTGGATGTTTTACCATTATATCTAAAACATTAAAAGGCACCAAATAAAATAAATAAATCAAGTGTTTTCTGATATTAATATGAATGTGCATCAATACAAAAACAGTGATTCACAATTAATCAATGCACTCAGTTTAATGTGAATTTATTGTAAGTCAAGTTATCTGTCTGAAGGGGTGAGAAATCTTTTTTAAGTTATAGTGCAGTGATTTTATAATATTACTTAAAATTTTAAAAAATTAAAAATGACTTAAACTGTGACCAATCAAATTTGTTGTATGAAAAATAACATAACTATTTCAGATTATTGATAAAACTCAGAGGAGTTATATTATTTTGTCATATAGTCGCAAGTCATATATAAAAATGAGAGTACTCACTCTTTCTTGTCTTCATCTTCTGTTTCTTTGTGCCCAACAATGAACACCCTGACCTTACACTGCCTCCACTTCTTTTTTCGATTGAGCAGATAAGGAATTAGAAGAGTAAGACCTGAAATAAAGATCAGAAATCGCACTGGAGGTCAAACAAATGATTTCGCATGTCACATAATATTCATTTGTTACATTGTAGTAGTGACGAGTGAAACAATTCATGTGAAATCGAATTCACTTCAAAAATCTACAATTCCCTTTGCAAAAATGTAAAAAAAAACAAAATCACAAAATAATTTCACGTATACGAGAAGCCATTTAGTTCCTGTCCATAAATTAATTCTGCATGTGTGTCAGCTTGTTATTTAGTATATAAATAACAATCTGTAGTGGGGGAAAAAAATCCTGGACTTGAGAAGACAGTCGCTACGTACTAAAATTTTTCCTCCGGCAAAAACACAGTAATGTACACAACAATGCATTTTTGTGTGTCTTTGTCTGGAAACGCACTGCTCACATTTTTTAAAAACTGCACTGCATTTTTCCGGGGTGTTATAAATGAGAGATATAAATAGAACTGTTTTGATCAATGTCTGAGAGTTTAGATGCTATAAAGAACACAGGTAAACATGTGAGGGTGAAGAAGGATTTAGGAAGGAGTATTTCTTGTTTTCCACCAAAATAGAAAATACTTTAATATCTCAAAAAACCCTCTAATTAATTTTGTGTCCCACAGTTCAGAAATTGTATATGTGAAACACTTTTAGTGTCAGGTTTCATTAAAGTGCATGTGAAATGAAACTTGCCTGTTTTGCTCATCACGACAAGTTAGTAATACTTTTATTAGTTTAGAGTATTTAAAGTTACTCACCTCCATCATCTGAAATCCAGTAGACATCAATAGTTTTCTTTCCTTGCTTGCATTTAAATATAGTTTGGGATTGCTCTTCTATCACAATTTCGGGTTCTGTATACAAAGCATGAACAAAAGCACAGAGCTTGCATGTTAGGCAAATTGGGACATTTTTTAATAATGTAAAATATTATTACATTTTGCAGTTCAAACATACGTATTTGATTCACTCATAATTAATGTATTGCTGCTTCAGTTTCAGGAATTTTAAAAGTATTGTATGGGTTTACATCATATTTAAGACTCAATATTTATTCCTATACTTTTTGGTGATGAGGTACTTCCTGAAATCCACCTTAAATGCTCCACCCTTCATTATCTACTGGGTGTCCTCAAGTAAGCGAGTCAACATATTAAGTGAAAGAATTTTACAGGATCGATATAATCACTGATTTTAAAAAAAAAAACATTTAAGATGTTGCTTAGCTTTCTATGTAGCTTTCTTTTTTCAAAGGAAGCACAAAGCCCATGAAAGAGGAATGAATTTAGTTGTTCTTCTCTGTCTAATTTTTTGAAGAATCTTTACCAAAGCTAAACACAGTTCTTTAGATATGGTTTCATAAAACATTTTAAGATCTGATGAAACTGCCTTAACATTAGTTAAAGGGTGAACATATTTTATCTACTTAACACCCTGCAGTTTCTTGCTTCTGGTTAGCATCACCGATCCTGTATTTATAACCCATTTCCCTTTGCTTGTATTATAGCTTTTTGTGGTTGTTTATATTAAAATTAGTTTATTATTATCCACCCTTCTATCTATTTTGTGAAACTGCTTCCATTTTAACATTCATCATTGTGGGGAACTAGAACCTGTCCTGACAGCTTCAAGTATATGATGGAACCCGAGCTCTAATAGGCCTTCAGGATTTTCATTCAGTACTCAGATTTCCTCCAATATACCCAAATTGATTCCATCTATGAACATGTACAGTATGTGCCTGTCCATATCATCAGATGCTTATTCTTGTCTTGGTTTTAAATCGTTTCTTATTTCAGGCAATAGACTTTGTCAAACACACATTCAGATCCATAAGGAACAACTAATGAAGTTTCTTACATCATGATGGCAAACTGTAGTACCCACTAAGTCACCTGAATGACCTTCTTTAATATATTTTCATAAACCAGGCCCAATTGGTAGCCTACATGCCTTAAGTTAATTTGCAGACAAACATGACAAAGCTCACCTGTCACTACTGCTTTGTTGATCGACATTTCATGTTGCACTTCATCATTTTCTTCTTTAATTTCCTCAAAAGCTGGATTATCTGGTTGGAAAGATCAAATTATTGGAAAATAAATAAGCAAAAAGCAAGCATTAAAATATTCTGTATTGTACATCAACCTTACTTTTGGCAAAGGAAGTTTATACAGTAGAATGGGAATATTACCAAAACTTTGCATTCGGTGAGAAATGTCCAACCCGTTGCTTGTTCTCAGCAGACAAATTCCATATTTAAAATCAAAGGCATCACTGTCAAGATAAAAAATAAGTTAACAACTAAATGTATGGATGTGACTGTGATAGGGTGAATAAGAAACACAAATTCTGAATCAAAATGGCTGCTTCTTTACTGTCGTGTACATCGAGATAGTTCAACAATTCAGACCATGTATAAAAATGCTGGACTGACTCAGCTGTTAATCATGTCCTTTGTGAGATTAAAAGAGTGTTGATTTCTGGAGCACTTTTAGCAGGTGCTTCAGCGACAATGACTGCAAACTGTATTGCTGCTTCATAAGAAAAAAAAAATGGAAAAGATGACGCTAGGAAACAACTATGGATGAAAACAAAAAGGTGATATATTTACATTGACTTGAAAAATAAGGAAGATCATTTGATCATAAATGTTAATACAAGGCTAGCGCCACATATTTAATCAAGAGTAGTCTGTTGTGAACTTTACAGAGAGGGACACTATGTTTGGATGATGGTGCATAAAATTATTACACCTATGAATGCACAGTCTCAGAAAATGTAGTGGAGAGAATACAAGAAGCTGTGAAAAAATGTATCAGGTCAGATGACTCATCCCACATCCTCGTCCCACAGTGAAAGATTTTAGTGATTCTGTTATGAAGAGCTATGTACTTTGCTGTCATGGTTTTAAGGTCTATATATTCTTTTAGAGGGCAACAAAAGTGGCAATAATTCATTCTGTGGGGATATATTCTTGTCCTACACCCATTCACATGGCACGTGGGGTGAATAAATGATTTAAAGAACTTGATAATGGTGTTAGCTGCATATTACAGAAGTCTTGGCTGCCAGATGTGAATCCAGTTGCACTGATTAGAGATGAAGACTGCTCTGGACAGGAAACCAGTCAATTACATGATCTACACAAACACACTGGGGCCAATGTAGAGTATTCAATTCACACAACTTTCATGTGTTTAATTTGAGGCAGTTTTTGTCTCCACAAACAAGAAAATGATGTAATGTTTATGAAAATTTAAAGTACAGTCCTGGACACTTCTAGAATTAGTGTCATGGCCCTTAAAATGTCTTCTTTCGTTTTGAGGTAGCCAATGACTTTTCTTGGATCATTTTGGTACTTGTTTTTGTTTGTGTTGTGAATGATATGCACGTACCCACACAAATGCTAATTATATACTCATTTTATTTATTGTATGATTCCTTTATATCTAGCCATTCAAACCATGCAAATACTTCATACCACTCACTTATTTTCTGATTCTACATATTTCAAAAATAGTACATTAGTTAAGTGCTGCTATGTCTTGTTTATGTGGTGCTTGTATGATGTTGCTGTATTTTTGTGGATTTTCATTCTAAATCCATCCATCCATCCATTATCCAACCCGTTATATCCTACACATGGTCACGGGGGTCTGCTGGAGCCAATCCCAGCCAACACAGGGCACATGGCAGGAAGCAAACCCGAGGCAGGGTGCCAGCCCACTGCGGTCATTCTAAATCTCCAAAGGCATTTCGGATAAGTAAGCTGGCAGTTCTCCATTGACCCAGAGTTCACAGCAAGTGTGATTGTGTGTGTGTCGGTGGGTTCTGCGATGGACTGGCACCTGTCTTGACCATGATGCTTGTGGAATAGACCCCAACTCTTGTGACTCTGAACTGGATTGAATACTGTAGGTCTGAGAATGTATTTAGGATTATTCTAATACCATGCAATTCAGGCTGAATTTAATTTTTTAATACCTTATGATATTTTAAACTGTAATTCTGTCAATAATTGTATGTAAAAATGTATTGCCTAAAAAGTCCCAATATACAAAAGCATCTATTTCTTTAAATTATTTTTCTTTGTATAAAACTTTTCGTAAGTCTATAATCCAAAGTGCCTTAAAGGTTGTACATTTAAAGCAGCCATTTCTGTATTTCTGACGGCACGGTGGCACAGTGGTAGTGCTGCTGCCTTGCAGTTAGGAGACCCGGGTCATCGCCTGTATGGAGTTTGCATGTTCTCCCCATGTCTGCGTGGGTTTCCTCTGGGTGCTTCGGTTTCCTCGCACGGTCCAAAGACATGCAGGTTAGGTGCATTGGCGATCTTAAATTGTGCTTGGGGTGTGTCTGTGTGTGTGTGTGCCCTGCAGTAGGCTGACACCCTGCCCACGGTTTGTTTCCTGCCTTGCACCCTGTGTTGGCTGGGATTGGCTCCAGCAGAATGCTGTGACCCTGTAGTTAGGATATAGCGGGTTGGATAATGGATGGATGGACTTCTGTATTTCCATTACTGGGGCATTATCAGCTGAAGTTAATTTTTCAGAATCACCCCACCAGTCATTGCCCTGTACCTTGCTGTTCTGTTCACCCCTCAGAATTTCTGGAAGTTTAACACCTTAGGCCTTCTTATAAAGGAATTTAGCACATTCTTTTTTCTTGTACATTATATAGTCTAGTCATTTATCAACTCAATGAACTTCAATTTTTTTTTCACTATCTGTTAATTAAGCCAAGATTACAGTGTCCCCAATGTACATACATCTGCAAATTCTCACACTCGCTTGGTTCATTTCAGAGTCATCGGGGTTCAAACACATCCTGATGGCACTGAACACAAAGCTGGAGACTGCTCTGGACAGGAAACCAGTTGATTACATGACCTACACATTGGGGCCAATTTAGAGTCATCACTGCACACAACTTACATCTATTTAGTAATGTGGGAAAAAAAACAGCATTTATACATGAAGTGAAGGTTCATGATTCACAAATACAACTAGGCATGGTGTGTGAACTCAAGATGATGAATTTACAAAGCAGAAGCTTTAACTATCATACCACCCATGTGGAATGTATAGATAACATAATTATACTTCAAGGAAGATTGTTGAATTAAATTAATAAACATTCATTAGAGTGTGATTACTATGTAAATGTACTGTCATTTTGCATTGCGTTTTGCCTGTGAATATATTCTCTACGAAATACATTAAGAAAAGGCTGATAAAGAACATTACTTATTACTTTTTCCTTGCCTTATTTTAAATATCTATTAGTTGAGCACCCTTAACCTTAATTTGATTAACTGTTTGTGTGAATGTTATTGTATTGTCTATTAGCACAAACACAGCATGATAAAGGTTTAGTGTGATTTCATCAAGGAGTAATGTTTTTGCTAGGATTTGCCCTTTTCTTTTAATTCCAACAAGATATAAGCCCCCCCTCCTCAACTGCACCCCAAATGGACACTTACTTTATTATCCCAACATAGCTATCCAGGTTCTCTGGGAGATCAGACTGCCAGTTTCCCTTGAAGCCCATAATAAGAGTGTTAGGCTTTAACTTTCCTAAGCCTGTTGCCTAGAAGAACAACATAAATGTTAAAATATTGTTTATATTGTTATATTTCTCTGTACTATTCATAGATAGAAAGTATAAAAATTGGTATTTAATGATGTTTTACCATTAAATCAGGGAAAAAATATATTTGGCCAAGGGTGCCTTTTAATGTTTAAATCAGTTAATTAAGATAAAACCACATTAAGAAGAGAGTAAAAAGAAAAGGAGAAAAACAATTGACACATAATGATCACAAATCTTTAAAATCAATTATATAGTAAGTTTAATGCTGGAAGAGCAAATATAATATAATTCAATCACAAAATGTATTAAACACTCTACTATAGATCTATGATGACTTATTTTAACTAAATACTAGACATTACTGTTATATAATCCATCCATTATCCAACCCGCTACATCCTAACAACAGGGTCACGGGGGTCACTGTTATACAATATTGAATATTTATTTAACACCAAAAATCGAGGCAAATTACAAATCACTTTAAACTTGCATGTATTATATAAATTTAGCTAAAAACAATTTCTGGAGATCTTTAATATTTTTTTACATTTTGCCTTAATCAATAGCATTTACCATAACAAAATATTCCAGTAATATTTGCTTCAAACTTGTACACATAAAAAAACCTTTCTTCAAATTGATCATGCAGACAAACAACATAGTCATATATATGTAAACTATACTGTATGTACATGCATATATATGTTGTATACAGTATGTAGTCAAACTGCAGTCAGTAGTTCAAAACATCTGAATTGCATCACATGGATTCTCTAAAGGTCCTTGTAGAAAATGTACCAATGGCATTAACACGTTTTTAAATGGTTCTGAAAGAAAAACGCAAAATATATTTAGTACCTGCATGAGATTATTGACACCATCTCTCAGGTTTTCTCCCATAAGCGAAGTGTAAAATGAACGAATCTTCCTTTTATTCAGCCATTTGATCTGTTTACTTGTTCTTTCCTCCAGTAATTCTTTATCTTGTTTATTCTAAACAGTAAAGATAAAAAGTTCTTTTAGTGTGCATATACATGTAATACTTAAACCTGTCTCCCAGCAATATATTGTATATCTTTTTTTAACTGTATTTAGATAGAAATACATGTACAGATAAATGATTAGGTTGACCTAGAAGCAGGAACACTGGACTTTCCATTGCATAGCTGCAATTCAGTTTTCACTTCTAATTCATTCTGTGATTCTAAAAAATCACCTAAGTGCCTGTGCACCAATTTAAAATAAAAACAATATATAGGTTTACATGAACATAGTCATAATATATCCTGATGTATAAGAGGGCCCTCCAATGTGGTCTGTTATTAAAGGCACAAAAAGATAAAAAGAGCCTACGGTGGATGAAAGGTAAAAGACCGGGAAAAGCTAATTCACTTTAACTTATTATGTTTGAGATAGTACGCCATTTGCTAAAGAAGAACAAAGGAATTATTTTTTAATGATACTGTGTTTTTGAGGAATAGTAAACATATTCTACAAAGGTCAGTCATTTTCAATTCTGCTTAGTCCTTAGGTGGGTGCTGGAGGCTATCCCAGCTAGCATGGGGTGCAAGGCAGGAACAAACCCAGGACAAGGCACCAGTTCATTGCATCGTGAACACACACACACACACACACACACACACACACACACACACACACACACACCCCAAACCACACATTAGGACCAATTTAGTATCACCAATCTACCTAACCTGTATATCTTTGGACTGTTGGATGAGACCTGTTCACCCGGAGTAAACCCATGCAGACACAAGGAGAACATACAAACTTCATTCGGGGAGGATCCAGGACATGAACCCTGGTCTCCTTACTGCAAGGCAGTAGCACTACTACAGATTCTACAAAAGCAAAGTTTCAAAAATAATGTAAAAATGAATTAATATAGAACAGCAGTTTTCTTCTAGAAATCCTAGGGGTGATTGTGCTGGTATAGCGAAGGTCAAAGAACAGGACAGGTGCTGGAAAAGAAGTTCTGGTTGGCTGGTCATTGAAATGTGTTGGCTGTTTCAGGGACACAGTGGTGACTGGGCTGCTGATTATGGGGTTCTCGGATCTACTTCCTCATTTCAAAGCACAAGCATCCCATCCAACAGCATTCTAATAATGCTTTTTATTACAATCAAGTTTACATTTAATTACATAATTTGTTAATATAATGAAGAAATTAAACAAATAAGAACTTACAATTATTAGTTCAGGCTATTTGATTTCTGGAAATAAAAATCATAGCAAAACTAAAACATAAAATATTCAGTTGACATACCATAACAATGTTCCCACAAATCATAAGACTAATATTTTTGGTGAAAGTTCCCACAAAGTCGACGAGGGCTGGGCGACACACTGGAATGCCAGTTAACACCAAACACTGAGGTCTGTGAGGAGAAAACAGAGTGGATCACAAGATGTTGTCACATGCTTTACAAATGCAAATATACCCACATTAGACAGAAAGTCTGATTTGTAATTAGTATGTAATATGAGATTAACTAGATGCATTGTGCAGGATAAAAATGTTGTATCAGTTGTATTTAGTTAGTTTCTTAACATTTTACTAAAAAACTAACTGTGCTACGTGTCTAAGATGGGTTGAAATCTAATTGATGCAGACCTCAGTGTTAATGTTTGCAGTGTACCATTCAACACAAATGTCTCTGTTATATGCCATTTGGTATAGGATTTGTAAAAGCAATGTTTGTGTTGTGCCATCTTTTAGAATGATAGAGACAGAGCAGCCAGACCGAAACACAGACAGACACACAGACACTTATCCTTTTATTAAGGTGGTCATGAGAAGTCGAGCAAAATGACACATTTTATTGGCTAACTAAAAAGAATACAATCTGCAAGCTTTCAAGGCAACTTCTTCAGGCAAGATGTACATAATGGCTAACACAGTACAACACACTAGTATTAAGATGGTCATGTAAATCAAGATCCATCCATCCATTATCCAATCCTCTACATGCTAACTACAGGATCACGGGGGTTTGCTGGAGCCAATCCCAGCCAATACATGGTGCAAGGCAGGAAACAAACCCCGGGCAGGACGCCAGACCACTGCAGGGCACACACACACACACCTATACACCAAGCACACACTAGGGACAATTTAGGATTGCCAATCGACCTAACCTGCATGTCTTTGGACTGTGGGAGGAAACCGGAGCACCCGGAGGAAACCCACGCAGACACGGGCAAAACCCAAGTCTCCTTACTGCGAGGCAGCAGCACTACTACTGCGCCACAGTGCTGCCCTAAATCAAGCTGCAGAGTTAATTTAATTTTACAATTCAACTGGCTTTCCACAATTATATCATAATACTCTTAAAAGAATAAGTTTAGTTTATAAAAGTCAGACTATTTTTCCTGCTATTCTAATTCATACCTAAAGTTCTTCACATGATCTTCCACTGCTGTAAGTGAGAATGAATAGGACAGAGCCATATTGTAAGAACTGGCTTGCACTGATGATCCCCAGTTTACCTCTAAAAAAAAGTGAATTTTGAAATTGTGTTATTTTGAAGATTAGAAAATAAAATTGTCAAAATTAAACCCATACACACAAACAGAGGGGAAACCTAAAAACTCAAACTATGAGTAAATATGAAACTAGGAGCCTCACAATGCAACTCCACCTCTTCATTATTTTTAAATTTCAAAATTACAAATTCTAATAAGTAAACTTAATAACAGAACAAATTATTAAAGAGTAAAACCTGAAAATTGCAGTACCTGGTTTCTTGTAGGTTACATAACCCAAAAGGAAGACCACAATGCCAAAAGCAATGAGAGCTGCCCACCACGTAAGCAAGAACATGATGACAATGGAAACAATGGCTCCAAAGAGAGCAGTCCAGCGACTGTAGTACTTAAATGATGGCCTCCATCCTATGGTGGTAGAAAAGAAATTGAATTCATTGTGACAGAGTCTGATTTGTAATTAGTATGTAATATGAGTGAAATGCAGTACACAGTATGTGTTCTTTGAGCTAAAAATGAAATGCTCACCTGGAGAGTTGGTGATTGAGGCATGGAAGCAGCTGAAATTGATGAGTGCATATGAGCATAAGAAAAAATTGGAAATAATTGGAGCAATGGCATTGAGCTCAGCTGAAAGAGAGGCAACATTTTGAGAAAATGAGCAACTTGAAATGGCTTAACAACTACTTTCTATAGTATAAAGTACAAAAAATATTAAAACATATGTGTTGTGTGTGAAACTTTGGAGACAAAATCTGGATTAGAGCTCAACTCCTCAGAAGGCAGACAGGCCAGGGTTGAAGGCGAGTGATTTGTGTCATAAAAGTGTGGCTTAATTGTAGTATTCCAACAGGCAAAGAAGCAATAAAGCTAGAACTGCAGAAAATGAATGGTAAGGTCAAAAGTAGTGCCTGAACAGCCATCTACGCTGTCAGGTCACACCTACTATTTGGCCATGTGTAGAGGAGTAGATTACGTTTTATTTTATTTTTTGCTATACTCATCCTGCATCTTCTTACTTGGATTTTACAGTGTTTTTTTTTTTGTTTTTGTATAAAACAGTTCAAAGTAAATGGTTATGTGCCCTAAGGTTATATCTTATTTAAGTTTCCAGTTATTTCTATTTTTGAAGTAACAATAACAAAAAAAATAGATATTTCCATTGATTATACAGTAAGTATCTACATGAATCAATGAAAACAAGGCTCCAAAAGCTCAACTTACCAATCAGAATGAAGCCTATGGCAATAATAAAAGTGAGGAGGTAGCCTCGAATTGGCTCATTGTTTTTCCCATATCCTTTACCAAAGAATCCAATAAGGGGGTACAGTCTGTCATGGCAAAGACACTAAAGGGAAGAAAGAAAAATTATAAAGAACTACAAATTACATACATTAAAAATGGTTAAATACAAAGTAATTTTAAGTCAAAAGGAAACGTGAAATGCATTGGCATATTGAACATTCAGTAGTAGGGATGTAAATGATGATGTTATTAATTTAAATAAACATTAACACACAGTATGTGCTAATAACTACATAGGAAGTTTTATTAGAACAACAAGTTTAATCATCCATCCATCCATCCATCCTCTTCTGCTTATCCGAGGTCGGGTCATGGGGGCAGCAGCTTGAACAGAGATGCCCAGACTTCCCTCTCGCCGGCCACTTCTTCTAGCTCTTCTGGGGGAATCGCGAGGCCAGCCGGGAGACATAGTCCCTCCAGCATGTCCTTGGTCTTCCCTAGGGCCTCCTCCTGGTTGGACGTGCCCGGAACACCTCACCAGGAAGGCATCCAGGAGGCATCCTGATCAGTTGCCTGAGCCACCTCATCTGACTCCTCTCGATGCGGAGAAGCAGTGGCTCTAATCTGAGCCCCTCCCGCATGACTGAGCTTCTCACCCTATCTTTAAGGGAAAGCCCAGACACCCTGCGGAGGAAACTCATCTCAGCCGCTTGTATTCGTGATCTCATTCTTTCGGTCACTATCCATAGCTCATGACCATAGGTGAGGGTAGGAACATAGTTCGACTGGTAAATTGAGAGCTTTGCCTTATGGCTCAACTCCTTTTTCACCACGACAGACCGATGCAGGGCCCGCATCACTGAGTTTAATCATAAATACAATTATTGTCCACCTCTCCTGATCTAATTCAGTGTCTTGGAGCCCAGAGTCTAGCCCTCATCATTGGGTGCAAGATGGGAAGCAGCCCATGAACCGCCACTCAAAGTTGTCAAATAAACTAACACAAACCTCTTTGGGGGTGTAGGGGGAAAACAGAAATGCCTGGAGGGCACAACACACTCCCTGCCACACATAAACATACATAAATATGCAAACTACACACAAAAAAGGACTAGATGTAGAATTTCAGCTGGACTTCATGAGCACATCTTCAAACAACACATATTTCAATGAGGATTTATCATAATTAATAATTATTCTGATGAAAACGATCATATACATTAATTCAGAATTTCACATTAATATTCATAAGTTACAAAGAATTTTCAAATAATAAACATGACCGTTAGACTTTTTCCAAGGATTTTAAACTTTAAAAGAGCATTAATATTTGCAGGTATAATATTTGATAGAAATACCTGAAAGACTTTGGGTGCAGAGACAAGGCAGGCAAGAGCGGAGGACAATGTGGCAGCAAAGATTCCTGCGGTAATGAGTGGTCCAAATCCAGAAACCATACTCATTGCCTGAAAAGAAAAGATTCAATCAGTAGACTCAAAACCAAGGTGAAGTGTAACTGAAGTGGGAATGTTGCTCAGATAGTCTGCCCTATGTTCCCATCAACATGCCATTATAATTATTATTGTTATATAAAAATTCATAATTCTCTAAAACCTATGACCTAATTGTATAATTCTAAGACCTCGTTGACCTAAGACACGGTTGTGCAATACAGAAACAACATTTATTATTATTTTTTATATCTCAGTTTGCACTGGTTGCTTTTTACCAAGAATTCAACAGGTTCCTTAGGTCGTAATGTTTGATGGTCAGAACTTTATGAAATATGTGTGTAGTTCCATCAAGGGCAATTTGCTGAAAGTTCCTCAAGATATTTTTGGAGACTGTCAAGCAGTCCTAATGCTCTGATTATTACTAGAATCACACAAGGCTTTGTGCTCCTAATGTATGAAATCTCAATCTCAAGGTCTTTTTAATTGCTTAGTTTATCTGCCTCCTTGACCGAGATATTTGAATCATCCAGAAAGGCTACATCAATGAGCAGATATAACCGCTTGCTTCTGTCATAGAGAATGTTGTTTGATTGGTTGGCTCCAATGGCATAATTGGTGTTCACAACCAATTTGTTCATAGAAGTATTATTATTATTAATACTGTTATGAGGTTTTTACTGAAAATAATGCCTATTTGCCATTTTCTCCAAATCTATTAACCTAAATGTGATACTTTTACACCACAGATATAATTTCTGTGTTTCTAGATGTTGCTGAACCATAGATTTGAAGCAGAAACAATGAGCAGACCAATTGCTGAAAGTAATGTGCAAAAATGAATAAAAAAATGTTTATAGAAGGAGAAACAAACACAAACCACTTAGTGGAAGCCATCCAGAGTAGTCACTGAGGAAAACCTAAACAGGGTGGATGACATGATTTGCACAGCCTGGAGATTTTTTTCAAAATGGATTTAAAAAGTGGGTTCAAAGCTGGTGCAAATGTTTTGCCATTGGTTGAGGCTATTTTGAAAAGAACCGTGTTGTAGACAAAGAGCTACTCTACACATGCATGTAGTTGCACATGTCTCGTGTTGTTAATAAAGAAAAAAATGACTCACAGTGAGCCAAAGCCTATGCATTCAATATAGGATACGTGACAGGAATCTACCCTTTATAGGAAGGTAAAAACCAGAGCTCCTGGTGAAAACCCACACCAACACAAAGTGTTATGTAAACTTGTTGCTGAAGGTACTGAAGATGGCCCAATGTCCAAAGTGCTGAAACCCCAGTTTATCTCTACCATGAGCTTTGAACTATTTATTTGACTGCATCCACCTATTCATCCATCCATTAGTTTCGTAAAGCTTTTTTATTAATTATAAGGGCTCTGAAAGATGAAACCTACCCAATCAGCATCAAAAGCAAGACAGGAATCGATGCGGATCACTTCTGTATTTCATCACAGGGCACACTTATGCACATGCCAGCACTCACAAACTCTCTCTAAGCCATGAATACTTTAACACCCACGTCTTTGGAAAAGTCTAGAGGAGCTTAGGAGTTATAATACATTGAGCTGGGGTCTCACAAGTCATAAGTCAGCAATGACAGATTCTGAATTATGACACCACCTCACATACTTATTTTCTTTAGTCACAGTTACTAATTAATGTTTTTTTTAAAATGTAACTCTATATCTGCACTAATTCAAAAGATCACTGTTAGAGGAATATTCCTGTTTTCTAATGACACTGTTTTACCTGATAGTAGTTGGATAGTCCATACTGACAGTCACCAGCATCCCTGCAGTCTGTGAAATTCCATCCATAGACACATTCTGGCCCACTACAGTCTTCTGTGTCGTTGAATAGCAATGTGTTGTTAAGATTTCCTGAGGCATCACGCAATACACAAGAACCTGGAAGACGAAGGACAGAGGTTAAATAGTGCATTGTGGACTAGATTCACAAGGCCTTTGACAATCTGCTCACTTTCATTCATTGATAATAATAATTATTTACATTTATATAGCACTTTTCTCACTACTCAAAGCTCTCTCCATTGCAGGAAGGACCTGGGAAGCGAACCCTCAATCTCCTTACTGCAAAGCAGCAGCGCTACCATTGATGACAATCAGATTGCAAAAACCTCCAGTGTAATTTCAACTATCCATTCATCTATTTCTATATCCACTTGTCCATGGTTGTTACAAGCCAAAAATCTAACCTGGCAGTAACAAATACAAGTTAAGATCTCCCCAGGATGAGATGTCTGACAATTTCATGGACTTACTGAAACTGAGGGGTGAATATCCATCCATCCATTATCCAACCTGCTATATCCTAACTACAGGGTCACGGGGGTCTGCTGGAGCCAATCCCAGCCAACTCATGAAATATTATAATTATTCCATTTGTACTTGTTCAGTTTCATACAATTACAAGTAAAAAAAGTAATTCTTTAGAATTCACATTATTTTAAATGTACCAAAATAAAATCACCTGAAGTAGTATAATGGTATAGAATAATGGCTATGGCATCAAACTGTAGCTCCAGAAGGATTCATAAAATGCTGCCATTATAAAACTGAGAGTAGAGGAGTACTCTTACAAGAACCTAATACAAGTCAACTTTCTATATATTTTTCTAAAAATTAATACAGCCTTTCTGTATTTGATATATGTGTGTGAAACCATTTTCAGTCCATCTTGTGAGTACACTTAATAGTAGGCACATTACTAAGAACTGCGGTGCGTTGGCACCCTGCCCAGGACTGGTTCCTGCCTTGTGCCCTGTGTTGGCTGGGATTGGCTCCAGCAGAACCCCGTGACCCTGTATTCGGATTCAGTGGGTTGGAAAATGGATGGACATTACTAAGAAGGGACCATGGATGTGATCTGGTGCCATCTACTGGTGATTATAAAAAATGTAAACTAGATTTGTGATTTGGCTCCTCATGCACATACTTGTGGCTGGTACTGTTAAGAAGAGAGAACAGAGAGTACAGTATAAAATAATATGTAAATAATTACTAATAGATGAATAATACATGCAAACTTTAACAAGTAAAAATAAGGATAAATCACACCACATTCTGGGGATTTTAAGGGTAACCAATGCAAAAAAAAAAAAAAAAGATGTTTTCTATCGTACCACTAAAGACTCACAATGCATAAAGAGTTTCTACTGTCTTTTTAACCGCTTACCAATTGTGGCAGAAATAGCCAGGTACGAAACTGTTGTCCAGAAAATAGCCATCAGAGTGCCCTTTGGGATGGCTACAGCTGGATCCTGAGGAGAAAAAAGTTAATGGGTCAATGCTTGGTGAATATATGGAATGAATTAAGTGTGACACCACCACTAAGTTTTGTTCCCTATGTCTCCTTAAAATGGAGGACTAGAAAGCCTGGAAGACCACTGAGGTGAGCTCCTTTACTCCTGAAGCCATATACCTTTCAGTTATATCCCAATACACTGAAGCCCTACTGTAAGAAGAGGTTTAATTATAAACCAGGTAGTGAAGACCATGATGCTCCAAGTCTCTGAAGACCTTTCTCTACATGGTGTTAAGCCAATTGTTTTTTCAGCACGTTTGTGACTTTTTCTTTTCATCTATCCCCATACACCAAAATTAAACAGAGCATCCTGTCAGACCCCAACCTCGTTTTTTTCCAAGCACTTTTTAATAGCACCCTTCTATTGTGAACACCCTCAATCTAAATTAATTTTATGTAACATTCGTCTCTCATGAATGTCATCCTAAAATGGTTTAAATGCAGAACACTTAAGTAATCTAGATACTTTACTGACAAATGAAGCTCAACAGAATGCTAAGCAAACATGAATGTTAAAGCTCTGAACTTCTAAAGCCCCTCAAAGTGGTTTACATTGTACTTAGGTTTATTATTAAAGAATTCTGCAATTCTTAGTCTTGTTCCTTTTCTTTTACTTAATTTTAATTCACCAAAAACACACATTTGCATTAATTAGTACAGTCCCTGGCATGATGTAGCACTTAAGCTATAACGAGCCCTGCTTCAAGTCAAATGTCTACACATTACACAAATCCCCTTAATAACCCACAGACCTCCTTTCTGCCTTCCTGTTCATGATCATGGTTCACGATTTGGCTTTCCCTCAAGTAAATTTCGGGATACACCAATTATAAAATATATACATTAAATATACATTATGGGCAAAGTTCTTACTTTCAAATCTCCCGAAATATTGGCTCCAGCCAGAATGCCCGTTGCTGATGGAAAAAAGATGGAAAACATCCCAAAGAAGCTGCCTGTTTCTCCCCTCCAGTCAGGAACAATGTTTTGTATGAAGATATCAGCTTAAACAAAAATGAAAAAACATTTTTCAGATTTTAATGTTTGACTACTAAAAGTTGTAATGTTTCAAATACTAACTGCAACAATCAAGAATGCAGGACAAATTAGAGACAGTAAAAATAAAAGATTTTAATCAACATCAATAATATGCTTATCAAATGAATAATGCATTAAAATCATACATCTATCATCTTATCAGCTTATTCCAATAGATGGTTGATGCCACTGGGACAGACTTACCATTTTGCCTGCCAATAACCCTAAAATTGAATGAATCAATTTCTAAAAATAAATGCATTTTCACTAAAATGGTTCTATGAGTGCCAACACTAGAAAATCAGTGGTGTGCAAACCCTTCTTAAAGAAAGCTGTACTTGGCTTTTTTGGAGTGACGCCCATTCATGGATGGATCTACTAAATGTGCATTAAAGGGCACTGGAGGACTGGGGGTCTTTTCACCACTCATAGTGCATTGAAGTCACCGGCCATCCACCCTGCAATTAAAAGATAGGGTATCCATCAAGAGAGAGGAAAACCCCCATCACCTCCTGTCTCTCTTCACCTAGCAAGTCTTTGTTGGAGCAGAATCTCTGCACACAGTAAATGGCAGGGTGTCTTAAGTGTGATCATCTCTCTGCTAAGGAACTCTATTCATTAAGTCACCCTTCAGCTTGCACTCATTGCTTTTTTTAATGTATTTTAATGATAATGGTGTTTTTTTTTTTAATTAGAAGATGTCTGTCATTTGCCACTTGTTAAGCAGTGAAAGATGTATATACAACACATGTGTGATACCTTAATGGAATACATTTCACTAACAGATGTATTTTTTATAATAAACTAGCTGAAATGCTCAGAGCTGCCCGGGAGGAAAATAATTTTTGTTTTTTGTAATTGTTTGAGACAAATATAATTAAAAAAACCCCACAACTTTAAAAATAAAAATAAATTAACAAACAATGAAGACTCACGAATGTGCTTGTCTTAGAGTCTTGTATTTATGTTATCATCCAGTTGATGTTCAGAACCGGCCAACTCTATTTAATTTCAAAAGCAACAGGGGCCGTGCGGTGATGCTCAAACATAAAGAACTAGCCAACCCGCAGCGTACAATACGCTGCATAATCAGGCTGGTTTTTAATGATTTTTAAGCACAGGGAGAAAATTAACATTTGAAAAATCGGTAATGTAATAAATCAGCAAGAAAAGCAACATTGTAACAATGCACGGAACGAACCAACACAGTAAAACAGTTTGCTATGGTGCACACGGTCGTACGTCGTAACCGAAAACTCGGTTTTAAAGACTGCTTACTTCATTGTGTTTTAACCTCAGTTGTAAAGAATTGTTTTGAGTATCCCATGGGATACCCCTCGCAAACCGTTTTACATGCTGCATATGGCAATTCACCTCCGCGAGAAACATGCCTCTATGAACAGTCAACGTGGCTCGGAGGTGCCAGGAGTTGGTGGCCGTGGCTCCTTCTGCGTGCGCCATAGGTGTCTTACTTGTCGGTGGTTCAGTGAGTCCACGTCCCTTCCGGCGTGCTTTCCATGGTTGTCTTGCCTTAGTGAATTATATATATAGATGCTGGCAGGCACCTCCAGTTCGCCCTCTGGTGGTAGTTCCGAGTGTCAACTGGATGATAACATGCATATAAGACAGCACGAACACACCCCACCCTATCCAGAAGTGGATGGGCTAGGGTTGATTTCACAGCAGTTTTAGTCAACATGTGTACCAAGTTTCATGAAAATCGCTCCAGCCGTTTGGAAGTGATGCTGTAACTCAATCAGGCATTTTATAAGTTGAGAACATGAATTATACATTGGCAATCATAAGATATTTTACAATCTTAGTACTACAACACAAGTCCTTTTTTTCATTGAAGGTCAGATACAGTTGATTAGTTCAGTTGGTGACTAGAATGGTAATCTTGTGTTTTTCAGTATGACATTTTATTTATCAGATCATACCATCATCCAAAGGTGTTTTATAAAAGTGGAAATGAATGAGAGAGTGAGATGAAAATGTTCAAACCTCTGTAGTTAAAAAATCCTTTTGACTGCTTTTCTTCTGTCGATGGAATTACGGTTCCCACCAAGTAGTTTACGAAAGATACCAGGATAACCAGAAAGAATAAAACTTGAGCCTGCAAAGGCATAATACAATGTAAATATGTTACTATATGTTCTTTTATCTTTTTCAATAGCATTTCATCAGAAATTCTAATTACATTTTGTCTTTTTTTTATCATTTTCATTTCACTAATAACAATGAGTGAAAAAGGCCAATCAAATACAGTTTCACGATTTTTTTTTTTTTAATAAAAAGCAAAGAATGCTGCTCCCTAAAGCCTCTTTCACACTTCTGTGTGTACCTGTATTCTTTTCAGCAGTTGCATAAACCTATATCACATTAGTAAAATCCATTACAATTAATTCCTTGGTCGATCACATTGCCAAGGAGGAGTGCAGTAAGTTTCCTTAAAATGTCTATCTATTTGAATCAACCACTAAACCAATATTGCATTAATGTTACACATTTTACACTGCTAGACATGAAGAGGTACAATGAGAGAACTAACAAGGCATTAAATTAAATAACTGTTTTTGTTAACATCTGGGACTGGCTTCTAATGTGGTGTCTGATTTGAGCAAAACATGGCAACTACTATGGCCCTCCAAGGCTGAGACTGTAAACCGCTGAGCTAGGCCACCTAACTTCCCTCCCCATCTTTAGATCTCTAAATGGTCAAAAGTGTAAACTGAAGAGTATAATAAGAATTATCTCTAAAATCAAGTGAACTTTCCAACATGAGTTTAGATCTTCCTTTCAATTTATATAAAAAGCATGAAAGAAAATTAAAATTTATATTTCTGATTTTAATGATTAATCCAAAGAATAAAGCAATGTTTTTCAATTCCTATTAGTTAGGAAAGATTACTGAGCCATTATAGCCAATAAACTGCACCTACAATTCATGAATCACACCTTGGAAACTATTGAAAATTAACAATTGTTAAATGCATTTAAACCTGACTCTAAAAACATGTTTATGCTTTCCTCAAAAAAGTTAATGCATCTAACATTGGCAAATTATTTCAGGTACAGCCATTTAACATTCCTCAATGCATTGATCCATTATGAAGAAGTTATCCTAACATTTTGCCATCACTTTTCAGTTCCATTAAGTTAAAGGTTCCATTTTTAAAGGTTTGTCATTACATTGAACTCCATTTCATACTATTTACTGTAAGATATTTTAAAAAGCAGCTTTGAAAAGAAATACAAATTGTTATTAAATAAATTCAATGGTTTTAGGGTTGATAAGCCCAAAAAATATCTTATATATATTTCTCTTCTGGTTCATCCTGCTTCCACTTCAAAACCGGTCCCGCCCACACGCAGCCAACATGGCATTTCTCGATTCCTATTGGTCGTCTTCCATGACGTGCACTATACTGGCCTGCTGAGCATAATACATCCAACAAGTACTTGAGGTGCTGCCACAACGGTAAAGTAGCTTTACCACCTTTGCGGGAGCCACCTGTGTCTTTACAACAACTTCTTACACAGCAAACATCAGAAGCTAAAAATTATCATGAAAACATTTGAGAATGCAACTTTTCTCTAGCGTTTGCTTCCAAGGGTGCATAGATAACTCAGCCTCCTGGCCACGGACCATACTGTTTTAAAATACACAGGCAAATTTACCACCAAATCTCTCCACTATACGCTAACACTTCTATCTCTCCAGGATATGGACAGTTGTATGTTTTTGACACAGCGCAAGCTGCTGCAGTACGCTTACAAAATGAAGCGAAAATGTACTTCTCCAGCTAGATTCCATGCTCAGAACCATCAACCCCTTCGCTAAATCATACAAATACATGCATGAAATCGATCAGTCCAATCCAACAGCATCTGTACGAATGGTTTTCAAGGAAAACCCTAGGCAGAATTACGGCGATACAATGCGAAACGCTTGCCTAAAGGGCAGTGGCGTAGCTAAGAGGGTCGGAGGGGGCGGTCCGCCCCAGGCGGCACATTTTTGGGGGCGGCATTATTGGCCACAAGGCTCAGTACAATTCGTGTGTAAGCAGCAGGGCTCGGAAAAATATCACTCATGTATGAAAAAAGTCAAATTCTCTGATTTTTAACCACAAAATGCTTGAAAAATAATGTTCAGACTGTCCTTCTGCATCAGACACAGCACTTGAAATGTATGAGGCAATTACAAAAATAAACATAAACGTTACACCGATAATAATTTCTAGGAAGATAAACAACTAATTTACAGTTTATAATTTCGTTTCGTTATAAATCCGAATGCGCTCTTGCTCTGCGCAGAAAACATCCCTACCTATTACTTTGGTTCTGGTTTTCGTAGCGTAATTATATTAAACTAATAATTAGAACACGGCTTATTAGTGCGTCTATACTATATTCTTGTCTAGTTGATGCTTATAAATGTATATAAAAAAATATTGCTGTCTCTTTATATATGAATAAATCTATGCAAAATGTATCTTAATTTTTCTCAATACGTCATTTTAATTTTCTATTTAAATAGTTTTAATATATTCAGATATGTTGGAGGGCAAAAAATTGAAGCCCCGCCCCGAGCGGCACGAACTCGAGCTACGCCACTGCGAAAGGGACATTTGCATCTATCCCATACGCAACTCCTGTAAACAGATTTCCACGATCAATATGAATTGCGATCCTATTGTTTACCCACTTTTATTCCCTTACAGAGACATTGGCTGGCACAAAGATTTACAACATGTTCCCGATAAAAGAACCGCCAAGCGAATAAGGCTCACTCAATGCCAATTTTACGCGTACAGTTACGTTACCAATGAGGAATACATTTAGTATTTTACACTACAGTGGAAAACTATTCCAACAGTACGTCGTAGATGCGTATATTAAAACAAAGGGCGCGCGTCTCAACTATCTCAGATTACGTCAACAAGATCTGCACGTGGAACAATACAAAGGACTATCAGACGGACTGCAAGCAAAGGCTGAAGATAACAACGTCCGTGTAGGCAAAATGATCATATTACTGTCCACATTTCCAGGATGTCCAAGATACATGCAACAAAACTATCAGGATGCCATGGCCATAGTACGTTAATTCGGAAAGCCTGATTTATTTATCACTTTCACATGTAACCCTACTTGGCCGGAAATTCTACATGCACACTGCATCTTTCAAGAAGTATTTATTTCTTCTTGATTTCTGAATTCCTTTCTCAACGTTTTCCGTTCCTGTTCTTACACCGCCGTATGCTACGACGGACTTCAGCTAGTCTACAATATTTCAATCAGTCTCAAATAACTCATAGATGAATCAAAAGCATTAGTGCCAACAGAAAAGTAAACCTTCACCATGTTAGGACATTCTCTGACGCAACAAAAAACAGTAGCCTTAATGTATGAAGGAAAAACTGGTTTCTGATAGCCAACATGAAAAGTCTGGGAAAGCCAAAGGGGTTCGTAACTTTTTAAGCATATCCTTTATCTCAAGAAATATTTTTTTTTGTACTGTCTCTGAAATTTTTAGTGTAGATTGTCATCTCAAATGTAGTACCTAATTGCACCTACCTATTCAGTATCAATCATGTCTTATTTATGCTTGTTCATTTAATTAATAAAATTAATTTCAATACAATTTGTGATGTTGTTCAGTGGATTTAAGATTATTAATTTTAAAATTCAAACGCCCCTACTTGATTAGTAGTGACAACGGACAGACTATTGGAGATGATTGTAGAAACTGAACAACACACGTACAGTGTCAAATAATTCAGTCATATTTTTTTCTGTTCAAGTTTTTATTATCTTAGCTTTCAGATATTATACAGACCTTTGCTTCCCATTCCATTCCAGCCAAGGAGATGCCAAGAAGCACTGTGACTGTAATCACGCCAATGATCCTAATATCATTAACAGGATCCACCATAGTAGCATTGTACTCCTTCAGAAAAAAAGACAAGAACATGTTGTAAATGACAACAATAAGCCAAGTTATAAGCTCCATTCATCAATTTACAGTGTAACTGGGGAGATGCAGGGTGGTGCAGTGGTAGTGATGCTGCTTCCCAGTCAGGAGACCAGGCTTCAAGTCTTGAGTCCTCCCTGCATGGAGTTTGCATGTTCTCCCCGTGTCTGTATGGGTTTCCTCCACTTGCTCTGGTTTTCTCCCACAGTCCAAAAACATGCAGGTGAGGTGGATTGGCGATACTAAATTGGCACTGGTATGTGGCTGGCTTGTGTGTGTGTGTGTGTTTGTACTGTTGAGGCTTTGTTTCTGACGTATCCTATGCTAGCTAGGATAGCCCCCAGGGAGCGGGTTAGAAAATGACTAATTGACTGGGGACATGCAGTCTCTAATGACAGTATTGAGTGCCAACCAGGAGTGACTTGCAGATGGGACCCAGTACATTGTAGAGTGAACTCTTATTTCATTATTAAAGGCAAGTTGGAGTCATCAGTCCAAAACCACACACACATGTTGGATGTGAAAAGAAAACAAAAGACCTCATAGAAAAAAAACATGCAGTTGCTGGAAGAATAGATAGATAGATAGATAGATAGATAGATAGATAGATAGATAGATAGATAGATAGATAGATAGATAGATAGATAGATAGATGAACTCCTTAGAAACACTAAGAAGACAAAATTTTAAACCAGGGTCCTAAAGCACTGTAGGCATTGCCATTAACCACTGAGTCACTATGCTATATATAAAAGAAAGAACTTTACACAAAATTATTTAAATTTAAAGTAGAGGTATCAGTTGCTAATTGAAAATAAATACTTTTAATTCTAAACTGATTCACATGGTCACAGGAATATGAAGCCTATCCTGGGAACAATTTATGCACTGGGCCATTGAAGTATAAGGTGTTGGCTAACCAAAGCCCTAATGTTTTTAACTTAACATCATATCTTTAGGATATGTGAGAAAAATCCATGCAGACATGGAAACACTGTGCAAATTATGTACAGGCAGTACTCAAGTAAAAGTTTCAAAGACCTAACCACTTGCCACTAGAACCTAAACAAAATGTTTTAAGATTTATTTTAATATTTTAGCCACATATTGTGCTTATTATTTTGCAAGTAAAACAAGTTTCTAAATGCAATGTCTTTCTCGTCGTAACTTAGGATATAACACATGTTGCTGCTGCACTCTTCTACAGCTCCAGAGATATGGATTCCATTTTCTGGTTACTTTGTGTGTGCAGTTTGCCGGCTCACATAATGTTGAAGTGAGTATTTGCTCACATTCCAGACATTTACATATTAAACTTAATTTGCAAGGTCTACTTGGCTGTGAATATGTGAGCTAGTGTGTTGCATATCAAATCCAGGGCTGGTTATGTCTTTGCTACCAGAACAGACTCCCAACACCCTAAATTCCAAAAAGTTTAGTTTTGTGTATTCATATAAAAAAATAATAAGCAAATAATCCTTACAATAAGCATGTCCCGCACAGTCTCAGCAAAACCCACGGTGTGCATGGCAACAGCCACAGCATTGGCAAAAGCAAAAATAAGACCAATAGATCCTCCCAGCTCTGGACCAAGACTTCTTGAAATTAGAAAATAAGTCCCACCTGAAACAAGTAATTATAAAAGAACATTGTAAAAACATTGTTTGAAAGCTATATTATGTTACGTTTGTGTATATAAAATGAAACTAAGAATTTCAAAATACTTCTCATTCTATAAGGGCTAATATTTGCATCATGGAAAGTAGGAAATACAGTACTATAAAATGGTGTCATCTCATAATAAACAGAATAATGACAAAATGAATCAAAACTAAGATCATTAACTAGGTAATTATTGCCTTCTACATTTTTCTTTATAGGCGTTTTCTTTGCTGTTATTTAACAGTATCTGACAATAAGTTCATTAAACCAGAACATGAATTATTAGCAATGTGTCCAGCACCAATGAGTGCTTCAAACTCACAAAATACTAAACTTCTTTATGGACTTTTTCTTTTACCTGCTTTCACCTTCCCATTAGTGGAGATCGCCGAAATAGATAGACCAGTAATTGTTGTCACAAGAACAGACAAAAGAATAATCAGCCATGTCAAACCTATTTATAAAAAAATTAAAATAAAATTAATTTGCAGTGTGCTCTAGGACATGCTATAAACACGATGCCAAATTATTACTGAGTGTACAAATAAGAAGTGATGCCATACTGTACATACTAAAGAGGATTTCAGGGATTGTACTGTCATTAAGCTAACTTTTAACAGGGTTTGCCTTATGTACAGCAATCTTATAACTGCTTTAAATTTAAATTTACCAAAATGCATAATGTCATTTGAGTGGACAACTTTTAGTTGATAAGGTCTGTGCCATATGACAAACTGTCTATCCAAGGCCTTGCCTTAAGCTTACAATTTTTAGATTATTTGCTGACTCTGTGCTCCGACCTCCAAAGATCACATGAAAAGACAATTTTCCTTCATGGATCAGTAAAGTATATCAAAATCAAAATGAGAAAATATCTCTCCAGTGGGAATATCTCTGAATTATTTACCTATTCCAGCTTGTGCAGTAATCCAAGGAAGTCTCAGATAAAGGATGACACCCCAAATATTTAGCATGCAACGGATCTGTAAGACAAACATAACATTGTCGCTATGATTTTTAAAATAAACAAATGTTCAGTATAAGGTGAGAAAAATATTCAAAATAAGATGAATACAGTTGATATGGAACAAAGAATGCATTTCCAAATAAAGATGATTAAACTTCAAGTCCAGTGATGGAGCTTAAAAAAACCAAATCTAGTGTAGGGAAAAAGTTGCAGGAAGTGTGCTAATTGAGCATCATAAATGAAGTTAGTTAGATAGATAGATAGATAGATAGATAGATAGATAGATAGATAGATAGATAGATAGATAGATAGATAGATAGATAGATAGATAGATAGATAGATAGATAGATAGATCGATCTTCATTTGTTCCCATGGGGACATTTGGCCTTTTTGAGTAGTTACTGAAAACATTGTACTGGAAATCATTATGGGGTAGAATAGTTTTTTATTTTTACAAAATGCTAATAAAACAACTCTTACCATGACACCCTTGATCCAGCCAAACCGCACTGGCTCTGACACAGGTTTGTCAGTAGTAGCTGCTTCCTCCTCTGACTTCTTAATGTTTACCTCACAGATTTCAGAAACTTTGGTAAGATCCTCGCTGTTCTCCTTTACAGTGAGTAAACAAAAAATATATATTGGAAAACATGAGGAAAGAAATGGATGGAAGGACATAACAGCTCAAGAGAAAGCAATAACATCTACCCATCTCTCCATCCAAACCTGCTTATCCAAAGCATGGGTCACAGGAAGTCTGAAGCCTATCCCAACAGGCATTGGGCGCAAGGCAGGAACAATCCCTGGACAGGACACCAGCCCATTACAGTATTCAGTAACATGGTATCCTTATTTGTCTCATGGTTTCTGTCCTTTCATTTTTTCTGTTTTCTTGTCCCCATTATATGCATTGATATTACATGCAATATTATCATTGATGTTTGTTCCCTTACCTGCCAAATGCAGATTGTTGTAAACCTAGATGTAACTACATTGACATTCCTCTGTTATTGCGATTAGCACAGATATCAGTAACACACAAGTGTACCTTTCTTTCTGTATTTACAATTAGATTACAGTAACATGACAGTGGACCTACCATGAAACCCTATCTTGAAAATTATTATCAAAACTGATCCATCACTACCTTTATATGTTTCTCCAGGAAATTTGCTGACTACACAAGATTTATATCATACCCTAGATTTTTGTCTGTTCTGCTGCATGAAATAAACATTTTTGTTGCTAATTGTAAACCATTCAAATTGAATAGCCTTGATAAACAGTACTTAGTGAGGTTACCTAAATACACAACACTGCTTATATAATGTTTATTTACAATAACTATTTGCTGCTGAAGACACATTTTTTTGTCAGTTTCTCCTCTTTGCCCCATCTTTTCTGATTTTTTTATTTATGGTCTACAGTTTAGTCTTTTGATTTATGTTTCTTGCTTACAATTGTTGAACTGCTCTTTTGAATGTAATTTTTAACTTCAGAATCCCTAGTTCACAAGTGAATAAACGCATTTTCTTTTTACCTTAATGGCATTGCGTAGGACATCCAATGAGGGTCTGCTTCGCTTCAAGCGACCAGGTGCTGCTGTGTTGGCGTAATGCGTGTAGTGTGGTACGACATCCAAGGTGCTATACAGAGAAAGCCGTCGAAAATCCTCTCTGGAGTCTCGGACAGACCTGACCGCCTCAGCAGTCTGGAGGTCACTAGGACCAAGTGGAGTCATGAAGAGTCCATCATTTTGGCTAGAAGCTGCATCTCCTTGAAGTCCATTTGTGGGCGGGGAGCCTTCTGCCTTGTAGTTGAAGTTGTCGTGCAGCGGGTATCCTTGATAGAAAGTTCCCGAGTTATTCTGCACAGTAAACCGGCCGACCTGGAATGCACCATTGGTGCTGATATTTGGCATTGAAGCAGACACCACCATATTTTCAGCTGGAAGAAAGCAACAAATACATACAAATAATATTATATGAAGTTTCCTCTTTGTTCTTGTAAATGGAATTCATGAACCCAATACTGTTATCATTAGATGAACACTGAGAAGAAAATCCATCCATCCATCATCCAACCTACTATACCCCAACCACAGGGTTGTGGGATCTGCTGGAGCCAATCCCAGCCAACACAGGGCGCAAGGCAGGAAACAAACCCCGAGCAGGGTGCTAGCCCACCACAGGGCACACACACACACACCAAACACATATTAGGGACAATTTAGGATCACCACTGCACCTAACCTGCATGTCTTTTGGACTGTGGGAGGAAACCAGAGTACCCGGAGGAAACCCATGCAGACACGAGGAGGACATACAAACTCTACGCAGGGAGGCCCCGGGAAGCGAACCCGGGTATCCTAACTGTGAGGCAGCAGCGCTACCTAGTGCACCAACATGCTGCCCGCCGAGAAGAAAATAAATAAGTAAAAACGCGTTAATACTCCAGCGTTTATTAATTAAGTAAATCGCTAATTCAGAACGAGTACATTAATTACATTTTGAGAATTCTAATGAAATAATTAACAACTGAATGAATAAAATGGGACAAATAACAAAAACAGATGGTTCATGAAGTCTTTGGCTGAGATTTTCAAGCAATGATGTCTTTTAAGATACAAAATACAGCCAAATAGAAGGGGATTCAGTATGAAGGTGTTAGTGCAGCATCATTATCATCATCATATAATAATAATAATAATAATAATAATAATAATAATAATAATAATAATAATAATAATGAACAAATTCACATGAGATATGCTGAAAATCTGATTTAAAATATTTCTAAAATGGCACTTTACTGGGCTGCTTGACAAAGATCATTTTCATTCTGGGAATATGAAATTGGTAAATCAGTTTTTTTTAATGGTTCCTGATATGTGGACGAAAGAGAAATGTTTAGTAGAGGCTACCTAGCAGGATAATAACAGATCAAGAAAACCTGAACTGAGCCTGTGTTGTTGCATGCTGCAAGAGTTCTTTTAAAATAAGGGACCCATTGCTGTTGCACAAACCTGTTCCAATCTAACAGTGTCCATTTATGGAACCTTTTACAAAAATACATAAAGGCTCCTTATAGAAACTTCATGGCCCTTTCGGGAACCGCATTACTATGAAGAACCATTTTGGCACTTTTATGTTCAAAAGTATAGTGTAGTTACCGTAATTTAATTAAAGAAATCTTCCGCACTAAGCTACACAAATGTGTACCTACGCACAATTTATGTTTTGCAGTTAGCACTCGTTTCTCAAAATGTCAAGTTTCTTTGTAGTCAGTGCTCGATAATAATCAAAGAAACTTAAAAATGGTAAAAGTGTACTTTTTTCACTGTAAAATTGTAGAAAACAGCTTAAACACGCTAAAATAAATGAAAATGTTAAAAAAGCAACATAACCATGCGCTACTCAAAGTGACTTGTTTTACAGCGAAAAGGTAAAAGGAATATTTTTAAACGTACCTGTGCAATCAATATGATGATGTCGCTATGAAGCTGATTTTTTTTCTTCTTTCTGTTCTTCTCTGAAAGACTTTTCTTATGCTAGAAGCTTTCCTCTTCTACAGGTAACAGGCTGTCATGGCTTTTATAAAACTGCGTCTCTGTAAAGCGTTTCCATCCGTTTTATATAGGGAGGCCCTCCGCAGCGCTTGACCCATACAACTCGCCCATAATGGGCGGGACACCAGACTGACAAACATAGCGATTAATTGTGATCAACACGCCTTTTACAAACGACGGTCTACGGTGTTTGCCATTCGCAGCGGGAAGTGCCCTGTTTTATAAAACAACGGTTTCGTTAAATCTGTACATAAACCCGTGTCTGGACTGCGTGTTGTCTGAATATGCAAGTTAATACAGTATGTAATAATAGCACCCATTCGCAGAGTAAAAGTACGTTTATAAAATTATGTAATATTTTAAAAATAAACAAGGATGCTGCAGGTTCACAAATATTGCATAAATTAATCTATCCGAAGTCTCTCGAAGACCGTCGCCTGCTACGAACAGATTAAACAGATTATTGACGCCCACTGTGTTCTCACTTTCTGTTTGTCGCAGATTAAATACAAAATTGTCAAAGCCGCTATCGTCAATACAGCTTTGCCATTGATGTAGTTTCATTCGTACTGCATGATTGGCTTCAGTGATTCAGTATCGTTCCAGCCCTAGTTTCACTTTTACACACTACGCTTTATCTTTTCATCGAAAGTATTATCTTAAAAGAGCGCTTACCTTTTTATCTGGTTACTGTTTCAAAACTGTCACTGTATACTTTCCTTTTAATGATGAATTAATTATTTGTCTTTAAACTTAAATCATGTTTTTAGGCTACTAAACGCATATACATTACTTTCTCATTTTATTTTAAGCTGCAAGTAACAACAGAAATAATAATAATAATAATAATAATAATAATAATAATAATAATAATAATAATAATAATAATAATTAAATAATAATTAAATAATAATTTATTATTAATATGGTTTATGGTCTAAACTCTGTACTACTAGGATGTTGTTCCGTGTTTGCAATTACGGATGTAGTGAGAAGTTAAGCAAAATGACACCTGTTATTGGCCAGCTAGAAAGATTTACAATATGTAAGCTTTTGAAGACATGCCAGGCCCCTTCTTCAGACAAGACTGCCTCGAAAGCCTGCATATTATAATACTTCTATTAGCCAATAAAAGGTGTCATTTTGCTTAACTTCTCACTGGTCTAAACTCAAAATAAAATAACTACATAGAAGTTGGAGAAAGAAAAAGACAAAGCATAGTTTTAAGTTACTTGCTCTGCTACTTTAGGACTCTGTCATCCTGGTCATTATGTGAATTTTTCAGATTATCCTATTGTGTCCCCTAGAATGTTACAGGCTACTCTCATTAACATACATAGTAGGTCGGCGGGCACCGTTGAAGTGGTCGCTGTGCTTTCCGAAGGAATGTATACATGCAGGTGTAGGACGTGTCCTGATTTCCATACTGGGGAGTAATAATCGTAGCATTCATAAAGATATCCATAGTCAGTCTTAGGAGTAATTATTTTCTATTTATATTGACTTATACAAGAAGTAAGTAAAGGAACTTAAGTAAATTAACTTTCTGGGCGTTTGTCGTCCCTCCGTCAGTTAACTGAGACCACTTAAGTAAATTTTAGCGTCGAGACATTTACAAATAAGAACCGAACGGAAAATAGTGCGTTTGCTGTTGCAGTGACTGGGGCGTAGCCAGCCTCCCAGATCAGTTAGGTTTTTTCAAAATAAAAAAAATATATATATATATATATATATATATATATATATATATATATATATATATATATATATATATATATATATATATTAATTACCTGACCATTTTGTTCATTTTCAATATATGTTTTACATTTCCTTGGCAAAAGGGATGAAAATGTTCAAGTAAACAAGACAGACGTTTAGCAACAGTGACATTTATTATCCAGTGAAAGCCCTGCGCATTCTCTCATTTTGATTCGTAAAACAGCAATAAAACGGAATTCATTTTAAAGTAAAATGCAGCCAATATTTTTGCTTATAACCAAGCTAAATAAATTAATAAACTTTGCAATCCCTGATAAATACCTGTTAATATGAAAGCTACATCAGCATTTAATTCGGTTTCAGTTTATAATTCGGTTTGAGTTATTCGCGTTCAATGTGACTTTTGCAGATTTTATACTTAAAAATTGCCTAAATTGTAAAGGATGTTTATATTTCATAGTGCGGATTTTTCCGAAAGACACGTTTCATCTTATTATGTATTTCAAAAGAACCCTTTTCATGCTGGTGTTGCCGTCTCTCAATCAATCAGTCTTACATACATCGTTGCAGTTCTTCAAAACTGAATGAATTAATCCCAGGTATTTTTGCGCTTTTCCTTTTGATTATTTATTTCATATCTTTAAAATGTTGCCAGTCCGGATTACCAGCCGAATTTTACATCTTTTTGAATCGCGATGGGCGATTCCACATTTTTCCGTCTGACAATGTCACAACAGCTTATGTTAAGCAGCAAAATATTAGCAGATGTTAGACAATGGATTATTCGTCTCTTTGCAGCGTAATGGAGGTGGCTAATTAGATGACATTCTGCTAATAATGTATTGCAGAACACGAAAAGTCTAGTTGAAAGCCTTTATGTTCTTGATTTTTGGAACGTAAGGGTATTTTACGAACACTACGCACTTATTATATTTTTTTGGACCGCTAGCAGATTGAGGTGGGTCAAAAGGCATACCTGAACCAAAACATCTAGCATCGAACCTGCTTAAAATATTCTTACAAAGTGTAATAGCTCACACAAGTACAAACACACAATACATAAAGAACAACACATTCTCGGCGGCTTCCGTCGCCACCTGCGCACGATCCTGTGCAAAGTTCGCCCTGATTTTCGTTGCTCATTCCCCAAGCCTGACTGGTGATCCCAAATTGGTGAAAGAGATATGTACGTGAACTGGACATGTGCAACGTCTAGGCTTATATTTCCCCTAAACTCAGTGTTTTTAGGATCGACTCAGGACCCCAGTGATCATGAACTGGCTCGAGCGGGCTGAAGGATGTTAAAATGGAGTCAACAAAGGGCTGCATCAGTGTGCATTTGCGAAAGATTATTTCAAGAGTTAGCGACTAGATGTTTTGTTTGAATGCTGCTTTAATGCTTAATTTACTCTGTGCACGAATTAATCTACATTAAAAAAGTGATGCCCACCCAGAAATAACTTTGACCGTTCAATTACAGCATCTATAAGCTTAAGTCAAACACATTTCAAAGTACATAGAAGGCTTATGCTGCAGACTCATCCTCTTTCGAGCCATTGCCAGTTACTGTATTTTAAGCGTTTTGAATGGTGCTAATGGTTCTTTTAGAAATATAAAGCAGCGGCCTGTCCCAATTTAATTGAATTAGCGAGTAATTAACCATTTCACAATAAACAAGGAAGGTTAGGATGGAAACTACAGAATGTTGAAAGTTTTATTAGTTGTAAACAACTTCCACAGTGATTAAAAACTCTATTAGTATACACTGTTTAAATATTCAATTATATTATAATTTAAAAAGTCACTTGAACTTTAAAGAAAAATCACATAATCGCAGTACAGTGTTGATTAAAACACCTTTATCTAAGAGTTGTTTAAACGCCAGAAGTGTTCATTTTAGCGATCCATTTATTTAATTAAAAGGAATTTAAAGTTTAAAGTGAAAGTTAAATGGCATTTTGTGTAGAATATGACAATACAGCTATGTGGTCTCAGCCTAGTAAATAAGTAACATTTTTCTTATGTCCAACCATACCCTCGGGTTAATGATAAGCTTAATAACAAATTACATGCAGTAACAGTATGCTGAATGGTTGTTACAGGAAAGTAAACATCGTACTAAAGCTGGAAAGGGTTAATGAGGATGCATTTCTAATGAGGAGGCTAAACAATTGGTCGGCAAAACCGGAGTTAACTGGTTCTCAGTTATGGTTAAAAACAAAATATTATACTTTTTCAAGATACTTGCAAATGTATACACATTAATAATAATAACAAGAGAAAATACATCAATACAATACAGTATTACAGTATTAAGTATGTACAGTATTAAATACAATAGAGTAAACGATATGGTCTTATTTCACCTGCGATTCCAGCACATGGCAGTTTCAATTTCCTACCACTCTATCCTCTAGCCTTCAAAAAGAAAACCAGGATGAAACTGTATGGACATATAAGCTCCACTTTTTATCTGAGTTTACATTTTTTAAGGCAGCACTGGATTGGTTGCCAGTCTGTCACATGGCACATGTCTCGCACCATGCCAGTTTAAAGCTGGACGTTTCTGAGATGTGACAGGGATGCTCCAATACTTAAAATAAAGACATTGGGAGAACCTGCGAATTCCACACAAATAGTGGTAAGGCCAGCATTCAGACCCTATTTGTGTGCATATTGTTATAGTTTTGCCACAGTAAAACATTGCATTTTACTAAAAATTAACAGTACATCTAATTCTCCTCTTGGATTCAACACTGACACAAATATTGAACGTCAAAGTTAAGTTATGTTGATGAAACACAAATGCACTAAAGTGATTCCTGAAATATGAAAAGTAATGTTATTTGAATCTTATTAAACACATTATCAAAATAACTGTTAATTGATACTGTAGGAAAAGTGCCAAATATCTGCAAAGATATGAGCTTGTGATTTTATTAATTAAATCATAATTTGAAATACAAATGATATCCATTGTGGATAACTCTTAACAAGTGATGCTACAAGTATCACTTAAAGTGCCAACGTCTATAACAACATGAGCTTATAATTTTAATTATTAAAAGCCATGTGGGTGACTCTGAAAAAGAGATGAAAAGCTTATGTACAGTATGAATTCAAAAGCTCTTCGTAATTTACAAATAAATTAATGGTTAATCACAAATTTGGGGAAGACAGGAGATATTCAAATTCAAACCTTAAAAATGGTTACACTATTGTATTTATTTACTTCTATAACTGAAACTAACCAACTGTTGTTTTGTGTGTTTTTAATCATTTAGATTCAAATGTTTTCTCAGTTTGCACTCTTAAAAATAAAAGTTCAAAAATAACACTTTACTGGGTTGTGTGGTTCTTCAAGGAACCATCGCTTGTGTCACTTCATGAAGGGCTCTTTGCATATGAAACTGGTTCTTTGGGCTTTGTAAAGGTTCCTAATATGTGGAAAATAAAGAAATCTTCAATGTACAGTGGGCTAAATAGCAGGATGAAGCAGACCCTGAAAGCGTGAACTTAGCCTACTGTATGTAACTGTGTATAACAAGGGTCTTTGGAAATTCCTTTTAGAGTGAAGAGCCTAGTGGTATTTTATAAATCTGCTACTATCAATTCTTGAGAAGGATCTCTCTGGAACCTTCGTGGGTATTGTTCTATAGGGAACCAAAAATAATTACCCGATAGTATCGCTCTGAAGAACTGTTCTGGCACCTTTATTGTTCAGAGTGTATACACAGGTGCTGTTTTTTGGGACCAGCATCTACAAAATGAATGGAATGATCAGTTAATTATTTTTTATTTTACACAGAATCCAACCGTAAGTGCTTTGCAATGCAAAAGTGTATTACAAAGAACTTGGAGAAAAAAAAAATTAAGTATATTGTAATGGACAGTTTGGGTCATAGAAAGGTTAGACCGAGCTTTACAGTAATTTTATGCTATCAGTGTGAAGTTGGTGCTTTCTCTCATGCACTTTGTCAATTCAATATTGTTCCAGGCGCACAGCTTTTCTACACATATCCTGAAGACCCTTCCCTTTGGTTAAATGGTGAGTCTAAATTAGTCCAGGATGCCATGTGAGAGACTTGTGCTTCTTCCAGTGTTGTATTCACTTTGCATCCATTTATTTCTGCACCACTGAACAATACATATTCAACACAGATTGTCCTTATTCTTAGAGATATATTAAACAACATGATTTCCTTATAGTCCATCCTGTGGTGCGTTTAAAAGGGTTATTTGATTTCAGGCTTTGCTTATAATGTATCTGATTTTTGCTTATACTGTAAACACCACCTTTGCAAATTCTTTATTTGGTTTTATTATAGGGCTTGCAAATATCCAATGCAGTATTCATTCTCTTTCTGCAGTATGTTCACAATACATGCAGATCACATGCTAGTAAAATAACCAGTTAAAATCAAAGATTATTTAACCCATAATTCACCAGAAACAGGTCATTATAAAGCCGGTGCTGCTATATGGAGTGAGTTTGTGTGCTATTGGTAACACAAGAGTGACGTCCATGAAGCCACAGTGTATGTTCTGATGTAGCCTTGTTTCATATTTCTGTACACTCCATATCAAGAACTGGCCACACTGCTTTACTAAACAAATGTGTGTCATTTGTGACTGAAGAGCTTCAAGCAGTTGCCATCTCCTCAGTCATTGTCAGTATGATTTGATTCTTGTTACAAACAAATAATATGGAGCCAGGACTCTTCATCATATGTGATTCTACTTACAAAATGTAATGTTTTGCTCATCTTCACAGTTTCATGGTCCATTAGTTCTTTATAAGAAATGGTAACAGAAAATTAAAAGAAAAAATATGGTGGTTTAAATGGATCATCTTAATTTGCATATGTGAAATCTTTTCACTGACTATAAAGTAAGCCATGGTACACTTCTGGAAGCAAATTCATGTGTGCCCAGCAATTTGTGTCTTCTTCTTCTTTTGGCTACACCTGTTAGGGGCTGCCACAGCATATCATCTTTATCCATATCTTCATGTCCTCTGCATCTTGCTCCTGATCTACAAATAAAGATACATAATTAATATGTATTTGAGAATATCATTCTTAATTTTGCAGTGGATGATTCTTGATTGATAAGTGCCACTTGACACTAAACTGGGCATATCTAGCAGAAACTATACAATTAAGAGAATCTGACAGCTGGATCTCAATAAAGTTCTGTTTTTGACAGATATGGTAATTTGGTGAAAATGTGTAGAAAGTCTGCTTCTGGTGGTACAAATATGTACAATTACACAGTTGGTTTCTGGAGGTAGAAAACCTTCCTTATGATGACAATGTGGTGGTCTTAGTGGATTTATCATTGTCCACAAGGTGACAATGTACAGAAATTATTAAACAGTGTAATAAGATCTTGGGTTGATAGAGAATCCTGTGGGGAGTAAAAGACAAAACACATGTGATGAAGTTGCACCAGGTGCTTGTGAGGACATATCTGAGACCCATGTGTGTAGGCTTAGTTTCTGTATTATACAAATGGCATAACTGTACTAAGAAAAGCTCAAAGAACAGATACCTAGATAGATAGATAGATAGATAGATAGATAGATAGATAGATAGATAGATAGATAGATAGATAGATAGATAGATTTGTCCCCTAGGGGAAATTGACTTTATATAGAAGGTCTTTGAATAAATATATGCATAAACAGACAGATACATTTATATACATATACAATATGGTCTGGACACACCCAAGAATGACTAAAAAAAGAAGAATTTTCTTTAAAAAAGGGAAAACTTCTGACTTGTCAGTCCAGGTCCCAGTGAGGCACTATACAGGCTTATTACTGCTGGTATAAAGAAGCCCCCATAGGTGTTTCTTGACACACTTCTGCTGACTGATTTGTTGTCTGAAAGTCCTCAGTGTCAGTGTGTCAGAGAGAGGATGTGCAGCATTGTTTATGAAGGCACACAGTTTTGTTTTAATTCTCTCCTTTGGTATTACCTCCTGGGGTCCAGAGTGCTTCCCATTACTGAGCCTACCCCTTTAATTAGATTGTTGATTCGGTGGACCTCTCCTGAATTGATGTTACCAACCCAGTACACTAAATTGTAGAAAATTGCACTAGCCATCACAGAGTTGTAAATGTACGTTCATGGACACCAAGTAAAATTGTGTGGAAAAAAAGACATTAATCTATTTTAATCCAAGGATTGAATGGTGACTTGCTATACATTTCTTAAGGGGAATTTTTAGTGTGTATAGAAGTTATATTAAAAATGCATTCTTAAACAAGAATACATTTTGTAAAATTGAAATTCCTTTAATCTAAGCACTTTTCAATACAATTTTCTTCACTCAGAAATAGAAGTGTAGCTGAAAGCAGCACCTTGGACCAAATATTAACTGAGAAATAGTGAAGAGGAAATCACTAAATGGGTTGTACAGACTGGCTGATTCGTTATTTTGTTATATAAATTAATTATATGCTCACAATAATAAATCGTCCCAATTCCAAAAAAGAAGAAGTTTCACATTTCCATGTCTGCATGTGCAGCAGACACAACGACGCCTTATTATATGTTAAAAATGAGAAGACTCTGTTAATCCTAATTAAAGATGTCCTCCTCTCCCGCAGACTTCTACAACTATTGCGCTTATCTGTTCCCGTCGGGGCAAAAAAGGTCGTCGGCGTTATAAAAAAAAGACTTGTCCTTTAAACCGAATCTGTGTAGGATGGAAATTCGAGTCATTTATCTAACACTTTAACAATACAAAACAATCCAAGTAAATAAGAGAATGTTAGCTTATTTTATGAGTCGAAGATAATCTGTTCACTGCAAAAACGAACGACGTCTTAAGGCTCTCCGGCACAAAGAGTACAAAAAGTCAAATACACAAACAAGGTCTAATTAACCAATTCTGCACCCACTTCACTCCATTGAACGAAATCCAAATAAACGCGTGTCCATTGTCCTTTGAAACACAATCTGCTTTGTCGCTTTCGGCCGATACAGAGATAACGGCACACATTGGCTTAAGAATGTGCAGCTATAAAACTTACATTCAAGAAAAAAAAACTTATTATAGGATACTCAATAAATAAAAATTTAGTGCATTACACAGAAAAGGAAGAGAGTCTTTTACAGGTCTAGAACAAACTAATATAATAATGTGTGAACGGCATAGCGGACTTGAAGGACTTGACAGGATGATTCATCATTTTTGCTCTCTTTTTGCGGTCATTTTCATTTTTCCAACGTTAATATGCAGAGACATATGACATTATGAGTCAAACAACACTGTTTAGAAAGTACAGAAAATTAATTCTAAATCCAGGAACCCCTAGGAAAAAATAAGTAAACTATCGATTTTCAAACACATAGGTCTGTGGACATTCAATGGAAAACTGGCGGAGAACTCTTTACGCTGCCTAAAGTGGAAACCCAGCATCTTTCACGGCTGTTTAAAACTACAAAAATCAGGGGAAATAAAATACATTCTGGCTTGGATAACAAAGAGCTGCCACTGTCAATAACAGGCTTGTAGGTGGCAGTAGGATGAGGTCAGACCTGCTTCATAAAGTCTGGTTCAACTTATGCCATCATTAAATGATAATATGAGCAAATAAAGCTTGATTAATATTTTTCAGTACAATTCAGTACAATTACCAGCCTGTGCCGTGACTGTAAACATAATAAAAAGAAAACAGTTGCACTGAATGGATTTTCACCTAACTCTGGACTGTTTCCAATAAAATTATTAATTTCTCTCTCTGACACAGAGGTCTGTGATACGATGGCATATGTGTAGGTAGAAAATGAGTCACGTATCTTAAAATAGTTTTTTATTCCTAAACTTTCGACAACCTACCAGCTGTTGTCATCAGAGGAAAATGATTAGACATACAGGAATCAAAGGCAATATATAGCAAATTGGATTAATAAGGTGAAGTCCAGAGGGTGTTTGTCATAAAGTCATTTTAGTCAAATGGCCATCCTAAGACATTTATTATATATGGCACTTGCGCATATGAATTGTCACAACAGAAGTGTTGTGAACCCAACAGGGGCACTTACACTGTAGTATTTGTGTGATTCAGAATGCCCCAGCGTAGTGATGGGGACACTGTGCTGTGAAAATGGGTGAGACATAAAACAGGTCTTGACTCTCTGCAATCATTAAAAGATTTCTGGGCATCCTTTGTGAAGAGTTGGGTGTATTCCGATGTCCAGGCTAAACTGCCCACCATAGTCTGTAGTCATTCTGGCTCCCTAATCAACTGTCCCTAATTGGCTAACTATCTATCTCACCACTTCGCCACCTAATAGCTCAGGTGTGGTGCAGTGTAATGGCGCAAAATGGCTGCCATCACATCATCCAGGTGGATGCCACATATTGGTGGTGGTTGAAGTGACTCCCCTCTCAATATGTACTTTGAGTGGTGAGAAAAATGCTATGTAAATATAAAGTATTATTATGATTATGATGATAATAATAATAATAATATAAAAATAATTAGAGAGCTTGGGCACTTGTTTTGTTTTATTTTTATTTATTTTTTTCTGGAGCTGGCCAGTTTCTGTTAGTTTACTTGATATTTTTGTGTGATATTTGTGTTTATTGGGTTGTTCTCATAACTTTGCTTCATTTTTTGAGTCTGCACAATACTTCCTGAGTTTGGAGTCCCCCAATATTGACTACAATGATCAGAAAATGAGGTTTTAGTCAATCAGTACATATACTGTATATTATAATGAAAAAACATATAATTTTACACATACAAACAAAAAAAGAAAAAAACAGAATTATTATATTTTATATTAAATTGTGAATAGTGCTGGTGAAATATGACCATATTTTTTATATTTATTTTAAAATCTCATCTAATTCCTAAAGGTCCTTTCATTGGCTGTCTACTGTGGCATTTCAAGGGATCTCATTGGAGGTCAGTAGTAGTATCTTCAATGTACTTTGTTTTTCATTCACCTTTGATGAACATGTAATAAAATTAATATTTTTCATATTAGTCCTACTTGTCATGGCACACGGTGGTGCAAAAATAGCTTTGAGGGATTATGTATGCTTTTTTCAGTGTCAGTGTTCAGATTATCTTGTAAAATGGAGGAACAATTATACCCATTATCCAGTCCTCAATCTTGCTGTGTTAGCTGAGATGTTGTGAAACTGTTGACATTTTACCTTCAGCATATCAAGCAATGGAAGAGAAACATGCACTCTACAGGGTGAAAGAATCAGTCTTTGTTTACTTTCTTTTTTAAAAGCAGCAACATCACAAGATGGCCTTTTAATCACCTCCACCCCCCACCCCCCATCAAAATCCCACTGTCATTTCTCATGTCATATTTGCCTAGCATGTTCTATAACAACCTCTAAAAGGTAATATAATTTTCAGCAAAAACTAGTATTTTTATACTTTTTCTTACAAAACTTAAAAATACTGTCCCTTTAACAACACTTTATTGGCTTGTGTGGTTTCCATTGCTTCAGAAAGAATCATTTTATTCAGAAAGGCTTTCTTGCATATTAAATTGGTTAATTGAGCTTTGAAAAGGTCTCTAGTGTGTGGACAAAAAATCAATCTTCCATGTAGAGATGACTTCCTAGCAGGATACTGACAAATAATAAAAAAAATGAAACTAAACCTGCATTATTGTATACAGCCAGGGTCATTTTAAAAGCAGGACTCCATCGACATCACCAATTCATGGTCATTTATGGAGCTGGTTACAGGTCTAAATAAGTTACAGTTAATGAAGATGGTTCTTTTGGGAACCAAAAATGCTTTCCTTATGGCAATGCTATGAAGAACAAATTTGGGACCTTTGTTTTTTTTTTTTTAAAGTGAAGTTATGCAAACTTATTAAGCAGCATCCTACATTGCAAGACCCAACTGTACTTTCAGCTTATTTCATATACACTTTGCTCTTTTTGACTTAAAGACAAATTCTTCTTAATTTCTATTTGTTTAGAACAAAATAGTTAAGATGTTATGTATATGCAATCCACAGAAGAACATTGTACCTGCAGCAAAATAACAAATCATCTAGTTATTTATTAAGCAGGTGTGCTGCCTTTGGTGCGGCTATAATTAATACAGTGGTCAGTTCTTGGTTTACTCTTGGTAACATTCAAGTTAGTGGCAGATTACTCTTTATTTTTAAGTATGTTGCTTAAGATTTCATACTTCCATTACATTCAGATAATGTTAGTCCATACTTTTCAGTTCTAGTTTACAAAATTTTATACAACAGGGTTCTGGCAGGCATCACTTATTTTTTGTTTATCCCCTCAAGGTGCATTAAGGAGAGACTCAATACTACCTGACATTTGAAAGAAAAATTTGGAAAAGGCTAACTTTTCCAGGAACTGATGCATTTGGAACTCTTGTGAGGATCTGCTCTCTTTTTTTTTTGCAAGTTTAGTTAGATGAGAAAAAAAGAAATTTCAATAATAAGGCCATAGGGGTTAAAATATCAAAGTAAATACGCTAACAACAAAAAATGACAAGGGAGTGAGCTAAAACATGAGAAGCAACAAATGAGTAAATGATGCAAATTATGCATAATTTAAGTTTTGACGTACTCATAATGCATATATATTTTTATCTGTTTCAGTATATTTTACTGTATATTTTTCAGTATATTCAACTGTGTAATGCCTTATTAATATTTTTGTGACAGAAAAAATATTGGTATGCCAGTAAGGGAACTGAATTTGATTTAGCTAAAAGAAAGAAAGAAAGTAAATTACATCTACAACAAAATGTACATTTCAAGTAAGAGAAATAAGTACATTTTTCTGAAATTTACAAAGTGCCTCATTATTACAACATCCTTTAAAAATATAGAAATATTGAAAGTCATTTCACTGAATTTATATGCCACTCATTTTCTGACTTCTGGCAAAAATACTTTGAGTAAATTAAATTGGTTAATTAATTAGACTTTCATTTTCTGAGATTTATAAATAGCCAACTTCATTGGTATAGTCAGAAACAAAAAGCAATTTTACATACAGGTTAATTAGGCTTTGCTCCAGAAACACCATCAATAAATACACAGCTGATAAAAGACAAGTTAGTAACAGTAAAATCACAGTTAAGAACATATAAAAAGGTCACATTTTAAGAGAAAACAAATAATAGTGAGAGATTAGAATATTAGAACAATCTAGACAAGGAAAGGCCATTCACCCTAACAAAGCTCACCAGTCCTGTCCACTGAATTTCTCCAAAATAACATGAAGTCGAGTTTTGAAATTCCCTAAAGTCCTGCTGTCTACCACACTTCTTGCTAACTTATTCCAAGTTTTTCTGGTTTTCTGTGTAAAGAAAAACTTCCTAATGTTTGTGCAAAATTTACCCTTAACAAGTTTCCAGCTGTGTTCCCGTGTTCTTGATGAACTCATTTTAAACTAACAGTCTTCATCCACTGTACTAATTTCCTTCAAAATTTTAAACACTTCAACCATGCCCCCTCTTAATCTCCTATATATTAAACTGAAAGGCTGAGCTCTTTTATTTCCTCATAAGTCATCCTCTGTATCCCTGGAATCAGCTTAGTCATTCTTCTCTGGACTACTTCCAGCACTGCCATTTCCTTTTAGTAGCCTGGAGACCAAAACTACGTACACACAGTATTCCAGACACTCTCCCTCTCTCTCTATCCATTTCTCTCTCCCCCACCCCACCACACACGATGAACATTTGTCTGTAACTGAGACATCAGTGAGTGAGATGCAGGCAATAACAGTAACAATGACATGCATGCAGCACATGCCAGTGCAAATTGTCAGTGCTCTTTTTCAGTGATGGATAAGTACACTCTCTGCCAAGCCAGTGCTGATATCTCTTCTCAGAGGGGGGCTCTGGTGTCTTCAACTTGTGACCTACTATCTTACTCCACTATAGAAGGAAATTTCTTAGTCTGCATACTATGCATTGCTTTACTGTGCTCCATTTGCAAAACAGCATGTACAGCACATACACGAAAAGCATCACTTGATTCTATTATATTGCTGTTTACAAGGAAGTGTGCCAAAATGATTTTTATATTAGCTGGCATGTTGGCATAAATATCCTGCAGAAGGTGACCTTTCTGAAATGCTATAGTGGTAACACCTCCACTATTTTCTCAGGCCCAATTTCTACTACGTTTTCTTTAAAAACACTCACTTTTAGTCTTTATTATTCACATTTCCTCCACACTATCCCAGTGTTCTCAACTTCAAATAAAGACATTTTAAAATTCTCCTCAGTGTTGAAAATTTCTTAAAATGTCGGCACAATGTTGCAACGAGGGCTGGTGGAGGCGCAGTTTTTCTAAAATAGTGATTCTAATTGCACTCTGATTTGTTTGTGCTTATTATGTGGTATTTCCCTGATTGGATTCTGCTGATTATAACATTTAATTCCCTGACTGGTTACCCTTCACGAAAGAAAGCATATTTCACCTTAGGTGGCCATAGAAGACTTGCGTTATGGAGTTTGTTGTGTTGCTTACCGGTGTGCATGTGCATGCATGTGCAAAAGGCAAATAATTTATCAGTTAGTACAGTTTTGAAATAAATCCTGTGGCTGGCTATGTTACCTCACCTTGAAGGAATTTTCTATTGATATGCACATGCCATTGAAATGTGCAATCCCAGTGTAGGCAGACATCTACACCACATGCACTCTTGGTTGTTTTAGTGTGGACGGAGATACTTTTACATCCATCCATCATCCAACTCGCTATATCCTAATTTCTTTTACATATGATATGAAAATGCTAGTATGGATGGAGATCATTTTGGTGTAAGAATGCTGTTCATAAACAAAAATGTAGTACTGTGGATATAGTGCTATGCTACAGTGTTTATCTAAATTAAGTAATGAATTTGAGTCATTCTTGATTTACAATGATTGAATCCAGATGGATTTTAGAACAAGGTATTTTGTCAAAAGAAACTGATAGAATTCTACTTAACAGACGGCTCAAAGAAATAAATGCCTTATTCTGAGTAGGCTGTTGTAAAAAATATGGAGGCCAGAAATAGACACATTTCTACTGTGCACCTAAAAAATGCACTGACAATAATTTGCACTTTTTACAAAAAGACAAACAACCAGTGGGCTTCAGGACGGGGATGTCTGGTTACACAAATGTTTTTGATAAGGACATAATTCAAAATAATTTTTTCATTGCATACAGTACATCAATTAGTCCTTGTCATCCATCAGCCATGGACAACTTACTTCAGCCTTTACTTCCATTCCATAAATAAAGTTAATAATTCACTCAAAACAGAAAGTAAGGTTACTTATGGTTTGGGTCATATTTGCTAATAAAACAAATAGACTATATTAAATTATCTTATGTATTACATTTTCAATACTGTATTAATGTAGCTCAGGGTTAGTAGTAATAAGGTGACTTTTACAAAGCTGTATTTAATATGTGTTAAATAAAGCTGATGCTCAAATTGGAAACAAATAAATAAACATCCACTGAAGAAAATGAAACATACCTTTTTATACTGTAATCATAGCCTGATGCACCATTGTCATACCTTTGCTTGAATATACACTAACCATATTAGTCTTGTTTTTGTAACACTCACCAGGTGCCATTACAGTGTTATTTGGCAACACCTTTTTTCAAGGTGGTTTACACTTCAGATATAATTGGTTACAGTTCTTTTGATTTCCCAATTGGAGCACAGGTAGGTGAAGTGATTTTCCTCATGGTGGCATAGTGTCTGTAATGGGATTTGAGCCAACACCCTCAGGGCCTGAAATCCAAAGCCTTAACCAAAACGTCACACTGCCAGCTGTCAGTTGATCCTCTGGTAGTGCTCAGTGGTCATGGTCCAAGTGGAGTTGGTGAACAATAAGAGGTACCTTCTTTGTATTTTAGTAAGAATCCAAAACAAGTGAGAGGCAACTGTAAATAACTGGATTCAGTAAATCAAGAAGAAGAAATACATTTACAACGGGAAAATTAAACTCTAACCACCATCAAAAAATAGAAAACAGCAAAGGTATAAAATGCTGGATGCATATTGTGATTTGCACAGCAAGATTAAGCATTGGTGAATAGATACAGCTTGTCTAAACACCTAAATAACCAGAAAATAGTTTTGAGTAATACTCTGTTAGATGTGTGTAGTGTGATACATTGCTTAAAGACTGTGAAAAACTGAAGAAATTATATTTGACTTTAAGACTCAAAGATCCATATGTTTTCCACCTGTTGTTCTGGAGAAGATAGAAACAGGGAATGAATATAAATACTTAGATAATAATATAAATTGGAATGTTAACATAAAAACATCCATTCAATCAAAATGTATAAAAGCTTCAGAAAATGACTAAATACTTAGCCAAAATTTTTAGAGTTAATGTAGAAGATCTGGTAAATGTGTTTCAGAGGGCAGTGCTGAAAAAACTGGAAATCATCTGAGCTGATGATTCCTTACATGCAAGTAAAGCAAGGAGCATAGTCGCTTTAAAGACCCAGAAAAAGTGGCTCCAGAAATCCCTTTCTTCCCAGTGCCATATGGCTTTTTAAAATGGAATATCAATGATAATAAAAATTCTAGGAATGTGGAGTTTTCACATGTATTATGTTACTATTTCAGATAAAAATGTACATTCAAATTTTTAGAAGTAGCTATCAGAGTACTGTTATTTCAAATGATGAAAATACTGCAGAATTGTTAACCTCTATGTCTCTATATGTTTTTATTTTGGAAACAGCTGACAAGGTATTGTAAGTATATCTGGTTGCGATACCTGTCCATCCACTGGAGGCTTCCCTTCCAGGCAAAGAATATTCTTCTTTCTTGGCCAGAATGCCCATCCATCCACCTGGGGCCTCTGGTTTGGGCAAGGAACCTTCCCCTCTCATGTGTAGAATTCACACTACAACGTTGCTTACGGGCAGATACATAAAACTGTGTACACCAAGGTCCATGCACTTCCCCTGTATAAAACCCAATGAACTTGAGAACTAATGCACGTGCATGCCCCATCATGGCTCCTCCCATAATTTTACATATTTTAATATGCAAATCAACATAAATATTACCTTCCATTCAGTGTTTTGTTAAAAGACAATGGCAAAATCACATGGAAAAAAGAAGAATTTCAGCAAATGTGAAGTGGAAGCAAGGAAAATGTAATATTTGTTGGCTTAAGCAGTGGTATAAGCAAGGAAAGGAAGTTATGGAGTGATACAGCATGGCGGAGACACTCGAAAGTTCAAGTTCAGAAAGTCGCACATTTCCCGAAATTAAAAAGAAGCAGCCAGATATTAAAGTCAACATGACTTTGAAGCAATGTGAAAAAGTCGCAGCCCAGTGTCTTTTTATTCTGTTTCAGACAGTATTACAAAAGCTGACCCCCTTGTAATGCTCAGGCGGTGATGGTGCTGCTGTGCCAAGTACTTCTTTGGGTGCTGGTTGAACAAACATGTCTGCCACTGAAATCGCTGGGCAACCTTCAAGCTGTGTGCTGACGGACTGTTCTGGAGTCACAAAATGCAATAGCGGCTGCTGTAAAAGATGTGGCCAATGAACTAAGGAATATAAGGGCTGTATTATGTGATATTGACCACAATTTAAATGAATTGGTTAAACAATGCTACACCTGATCTGTTTTTACATTCTGCTAATTACATTCAATCAAAGCTGTAACACTGTCTGATTTGGCTGATCATTTTATAGGTCAGGGTCAGGTTCATCATAACACATCTTTTCAGGGATAGTTAAGCAGGACGCTACATGCCTGCATAATGCGACACACTTTCTGTGGACTATAGAGCAGCGCATTAATAGAGTGTAAAGAGAAGAAAATTAATTTGCATATGTAAACAGAATGCATTTCCACTCTATTAATCCATCCATCCATCCATTATCTAACCCGCTGAATCCGAATAGGGTCACGGGGGTCTGCTGGAGCCAATCCCAGCCAACACAGGGCACAAGGCAGGAAACAATCCTGGGCAGGATGCCAACCCACCGCAGGACACACACAAACACACCTACACACCAAGCACACACTAGGGCCAATTTAGAATTGCCAATCCACCTAACCTGCATGTCTTTGGATTGTGGGAGGAAACCGGAGCGCCCGGAGGAAACCCCCATGTCTGTGTGGGTTTCCTCCGGGCGCTCCGGTTTCCTCCCACAATTGAAGCCAGTCATCATCATCATCTATAAATATGCATTCTCTTCTAATTCTTCCATTTGTGATGTCTTTTAACAACACTAAAGCAGCCATGGTAGTTGGAATAGTTTGGCTATTCCATACACCATTATATTGTTGCAGAATACAAAGTAGATATGGGAGATGAGATTTTGGAGTTAGAGAAGTGATTATTTGTGCCTATAATGTGGCAAGCAATTGAATGAGACACGCAGGCAGGCCCAGACTTTCTGTTCTCTCTATATTCATTCCTCCTTATTTTGTTAACAAACAAACTAAACCTTCATACCAGCTGTGTTTCTTGCATTATCAAGCTGCGTTTTGCTATTTGCCTAAATAAAACATAAGGAATAACATTTAGGTTATCAAATTTATATTTAATTTTTCAATCTGTCTAAACTTGACAAAGTACTCTACAAATGTTTCTGACTTACATTTTGTATCATATTACATTGAGTACTACTGCTAAGCAATTAAAAGCATTGTTTAAGTACTTGGACACCATTTCAGGTGAAAATATTCAACAGAGATCTAGAAGCTATAATTAGATGTTCAGTTCCATATCTGTGCCAAGGCCTGAGGGTCACTTTGTCAGTGAAGACTTAACTAAATACAAAGAAAGCAAGAGCTAAATTTGAGAAGCTCCACATCTAACTGTAGGTAAGATCTATCAAGTTAACTTTGAAATACTAACCACTTTACAATACTAACATGGTCATCCTTATTTGTTTCAGTACTGCGTATTGCATATAAAGTATTAGTTTATCATTTGCATGCTATGTAAATTCTGGCTGTTTCACTGTTTGGAACATCAGATTGGATTAAATATACAGTACTTCAATAGGTTCATCCACCCATTTTCTGAATCCTGATCTTTTCATAGTTCATCCTTACATAATGAAAGCATAACATATATACTCCACAAATTTATACATTAATATGCAGAACTGAATTTTTATTCTTTTCCTAACACCTTTACACGTTTTATACATATTTCTAGGATATAATTCAGTAATTCTATGTAAGCATAAATAAATCTGTGATAATAAACAAGTAAAGTTTTAATGTTGCCTTTGTTTTATATATTAAATTGACTTGTGCTTTGAGAGGGTATGTGTGTGTTTTTTTTAATTTTAGATGTTGACTACCTTGCATTACCAGAAAATAATACTGTTTGTTTGAAATATTTCCTTTCTTTCATGATATTTTTAGGATGAGAATTAGTACTTTAAGCACCAAGGTCACTGTACAAATTTGAAAAAGAACATATGGATCTCAACAGGTTCTGGGTGGTTGGGGCTGAAGGGTAGCTGTCAACGGTGGATGATTTTCAATAACTCTGTGATCTTTCTCAAGGCCACTTAAGTGAGCAACCCAACACACCTTTCTGTGATCTTAGTTTTGGAGGTTGAGGCATGGGGGAGTAGGAGTAGCCTAGATACTCCTTTAGTGATTAAAAAAAATTCAAATTGATCACTTATACAACAGATTGTTTCAGCATATATGTGAATCCATCCTTTAAAGCTATTAAGGCAAACATTTCCATCACCTGTGCCATACATTTAACTTAGCACTGTTAATGAGATAGTACAGGGGAGTTAGTGAAACTATATAATATACTATATATATATATATATATATATATATATATATATATATATATATATATATATATATATATATATAATGACTGAGCGATGAACTTGGCACAGTACATACAAATCACAAAATAATCGATCATATAAGTTTTCACTCCCTTAAATATCCATCCATCCATCCATTTTCTAACCCGCTGAATCCGAACACAGGGTCACGGGGGTCTGCTGGAGCCAATCCCAGCCAACACAGGGCACAAGGCAGGAACCAATCCTGGGCAGGGTGCCAACCCACCGCAGCACACACAAACACTCACATACACCAAGCACACACTAGGGCCAATTTAGAATCGCCAATCCACCTAACCTGCATGTCTGTGGGAGGAAACCGGAGCGCCCAGAGGAAACCCACGCAGACACGGGGAGGACATGCAAACTCCACGCAGGGAGGACCCGGGAAGCAAACCCGGGTCTCCTAACTGCGAGGCAGCAGCGCTACCACTGCGCCACCGTGCCGCCCGTCCCTTAAATATGATACAACTAAATCATCGCTGGTGGCAACTAATTAGTTTAAGAAGTTACATTACAAGTTAAATGTCTATAGTCAAAGTGTTTAAACCAAAATGCACCTTATCTGGAAGGTTCAACTTGTGGAGAGTCCGTATACAGTAGTTGCCTACCTACACAATGAAGACAAAAGAACACTCCAAGCAGTAGGAGACTGAAAAGCACAAGTCAAGGATTGAATCAAAAAAAGATATTTAAGTGAATAAATATCCCTTGGAGTTGTGTTAAATCAGTCATTAAGAAATAGAAAAAGTATGGCACAGCTGTAAATCTGCTAGAGCACAGCATCCACACAAACTGAGTGATAATGCAAGAAGAAGAGTAGTGAGTGAAGCCTTCAAGTGACAGCTTTTTTCTGGGTGCTTCCCTACTCATAGCTTTATGAGAGAGTGGATACTATTAAAAAAATTAACATATGATCTCAGCTGTAGTTTGCCAGAAGGGACATGAGAAACTCTGACATTAATGGCAAGAAGATTCTCCAGTCTGATGAGACAAAGACTGAGCTTTTTGTCCATTAGACTAAATGGCATGTTTAAGTACTGCACGTTATTAATGAATAAGTTCAGTATTTTTCAAGTTGGTTATTTCTTCACAATTGTACTATATATGCATTTACATGTGAAATTGTGTTCAAAAGTTAAGCGCTTTATATGAGTTTAAAAAATTAACTTCCACACTATGCTTTTACAAAGGAGATTATAGAGCACAGAGGAAAGGTATAAAAACTTACCCAGTATGTCTATTTTCATTGCCAAGACAGCTGTGAAGTATTGATCTGTGCCTTTCTTAATTCTGACACATGTTTGTGACAACTAATGGGATCTGGAAATAATTATTTTATTGCATATTCCTGGTTCTATTTTTCTCATGGTAAGGATATATTTTCTATTTGCTTATGTGAGTTCTGGTATAAATATGGAAGTAAATCAAAACAAACCAACCAAAGGACAGGAACAGTTTACTGTACTTTGATCTTTTGAGAGGAAACCACCCTCAGGGTGGGAGATGGAACTGGTCTTTTTGCTGAATATCATAATATTGGTGGTTTTATGTTCACAAATAACATGTATACATTATTTTACAAAGTGTGTGTAATCGCAAGATGCAGATCAATACTTCACAACTGTCTTGTCTTGAACAATTGATGTATTTGGTAAGTTTAAAGCTTTTCTTCAGGCCCCATAGTCTATAATATAAAGCACCAATGTGGGCAATATAACTTTTTCTTAATTTATAGAAAACAGTTTCATGTGGCAAAGGCATTTATACTACAGTATTGTGAAAAAAATAACATTAACTTGAAAAATACAAAGCTTAAGCTTTAATAACACCCCATCCCCACCGTGACACATGGAGATGGCAGCACCAGGCGGTTGGGCTGCTTCTCTGCAGAAGGTCCTTGAAGGTTTTTGAGAGCAGAGGGTTAAATAAATGCAGCAAAATACAGAGAAATCTTGGAGGAAAACCTGATACAGTCTTCAAGAAATAAATGTGTCTTGGGAGAACATTTGTTTTCCAGTAAAACGTCCCCAAGTATAAAACCAAAGGTACACAGTAATGGCTTCATTACAATAATGTTAATGTCCAGGAATGGCTGATTCCAGATGACAATCCAATTGAGAATCCGTGGTTTGACTTGACAAAGGCAGTTGACTCTCAATTCCCATCCAGCCTGACAGATCTCAAAAAGTTTTGCAAAGAAGAATGGGGGGGAAATGCAGTACCCAGATGTGCAAAGTTGTTAGAGACAGACCTGTGCACACAGACTGAAGGCTGTCATGACTGACAAAAATGCATCTACTAAATACTGATTTGAAGGGAATGAATATTATTGTTGTCCTTTTCAGTATATTTGTAAATAATTGACAGTATTTTGCAGAGATCTGTTTTCACTTTGTCTTTTTCTACTGTTTCGGTCAAAAAAGCTAAATTAATTCCACTGTGATTTAATGTTGTTTAATAACAAGGTAAATACTTTTTATAAACAATTGTTTGACATTCATACATCTAGGTTCTTCTAGTTAGTGTAACAGAGAGCAGAAATCTAAGCTCGTTGAAATGAGAAAAAGACACAAGCTGTCCTGCATAGCATTTTGTTTCATGCTGGGGCACACATGATTACAGTCACATATTGCTGAAGTCCCAGTCATTTAGTGATGCCAGTATATATTTAATAACAATTTTTATTTTTGGACTCATCGGAGAAACAGATTTTCTAAGAAGAAACCTTTGGTGACACAGAAAAAGCATATCAGTATCAGAAAGATGAGTTACTAGGCTAAAGCAGGACCAGCATGCGGATATTTTCCAGTATACAAATTTGTGTGAATTTGTCCCCATAGGTGAAATTCTGAATGAGCATAACCAAAGCCTAGGAATTTGCTTTGCACTTGATCCTGAACTTTCTTATAGGATTTAACTTGACACCAGTATTTCTTAATGAGAAAACTAGTTAAGTGGGGTGAAACATAATCGAAATGAATCAAGCAAAATTTAAATAATTGCTACTATCTAATGTTAGATACTATTTAGCTATAATTGAAATTGTTAAATTGTAGTTTATGATATTCTAAAAAGTCATACTAAATTTCATGTAATAAATTTATGTATTTTACTTATCTACAGCAAATGCCTATAAAGCAAGAAGAGAAGAAAAGAATTTCTTAGTAATTAAACCATTGCCTTTAACTCCATAACATTAAAGTGATTTCCTAGTGACATGTGGTCAGGATTTGAAATGTCTCCATTCAAAGTTAACGACAGTTCAAATGAAAACTCACCAACTGCAGCTGCATCTATGGAGATGTTTTCTAACCCAGAGCATTGTGATGCCTTCTTCCAAAATTTGAATGACATGAGAGTTGCAGAACTTTTGGTGGATTCTACAATTGTACTGGAAGGTGTGATTCATAAAGTTCATCTTCTAGTTCTTTCATGTGTAAGTCAGCTTGCTTGCCAATGGATGGAAAATGAAGGTTCTAATGTTATGATATCTGATATGAATGGTACCAAAACTATCAAGCTAGATGGTATAACAAGTCAGAATGGCTTGAAAGCTTTAATAAAGTTTGCCTACACTGGAGAAATTGATCATATGGAACCAACACAAATATTAGAAGCTTTAAGTAATCTCAAGATGGACCATCTTGCACAGCTTTATAGGCTGAAGACAAAATCTTCTGAAATCAAAATGAGTACACCCATAGCTTCCATGGAAAGACAAGAGAATATGAAAAAGATGAAAATGTTTTGGGAAAGAGGAATTGGTTGTGATGTTAAACTACAAGTAAATGAGAAGTTTTTTGAAGGTAGGAAATATATTTATGCTGAGCCTATTCATACGCTTTTTATGTCATTAGTTCAGAAAGTATATAGACATATCATCTAATAAGATTAATCATTCACACCTTTGGAATGATTTGTTGAAAAACCCCATTTTTTAAACTTACTTTTTCTCCTCAGCAATATTTTTGCTTGTCTGCTCTACCAGCTGTTGCATTAACGTGGAAAAACGTTTTTCAGTTCAGTTACAGAACATTATCGACTTCCTGTAAGTCCAACACATTAATACAGGAGTCTATGGGACATCTGTTGCATAACATATCAGATTTAACTGCTTCAGTTGATGATTTTTTTTGCCTGAGGGTGTTGAAAGTATATAAGTTGTTGAGTGTTACACTGTCTTTAACTCATCTCTGGCACCTGAGATAGAAGACTATTCTCGGCCAAATGCGGTTGACTTCAGACTGTTATGGTTTAGTCATGGCAATGACAAATGTACTGTAGCCCAGATGTAATCAGCCACAATAAGCTTTTTCATGATATATGGATCGTGAGCCAAAAACAGCCCAGATGCAATCTTTTACATATCAAGTATATTTAGCATTGCAGTTATGGGAGTGAAGGAGTGTTCATGCCATTTGCATGCTGTCCAAATGTGACCCATATGTAACCATAGACATGTAGTATATTAGATATAGCAGGTCTGGACATCTGATTTCAAAGGCAGTATTGATCATCATGCAACATTACATGGCTGACAGCTGTCTTTCTTGTCATGAGCTTATCTATCCCTGTTGTGTTTCTGTAGAAGAGCTTGGAAAGTACAGCTGTATAAACACCTGTCTGTTAGGGTTGTGCTTGGGACTTCCCTGGTACTGGATGAGCACCAGTGATATTTTGCCATGGTGTAGGATTTGCATGTTAAGATAAATAAATGGTTACAACCAGTCTTTTCCTTTGTTTTTGAGAATTTAGTGTAGTATGTTTTCAAGACGGTTTGTTTTGGCCATTCTCTTGCCCAAATCATGCTTCAAATAAGGTGTTATTAAGGTTGAGTTGTGTCTCTGCCTGCTTCATATTTGGGCTTATTACAGCTGAGCTATAGATATGCTCTGGCCCAGTTGTGCTTCACACATTGTCTTCACAAAGCTCAATTGTAGCTGTGCTGTGGCCCAGTTCTGGTCTGTAGTTTACCTGAGATATGGTTTAATAAAGGCCGATTTATGGCTATATTCTGAATGCCAGAAATGGGTGAGTTCATCACCATCATTCCATGGTGGCACGTGGGCCAAATGAAAGTTGTGAACATGGGTAAGCACTGGGTCATTATTCATTTGCTATCTGTTATGCTTCTTTGCCTCATTTTGCTGCTGATGTACTGTAAATGATCTGTTAATATCTTTACCATGCCACCATTACAAAATTAACTCTGCCACACAGTTCAAGAGGTAGTTAAGCAGGCACAAGTTGATATATAAAATGTATGCTTTTGAAAATCTCTTTATATTACACAAAAAACATAAGAGATGGATAAGAATAAGGTGGCTGTGAACCACCACTGAACTATTAGGTGTGATAACATGTGTGCAGTTCCAGCTACTTGAACAATTAAGGGCCATAAGAGGCCACTGGCTATTAAGCTTTATAACTGAAAATAATCCAACATGTCAGTAATTTAGAACAAATACAACTGATAGATTGAACTGTTATTAATTCAGATTAGCAGAAATAGAAGGATAATGCTGTTAAAATAGTAGTTAAAAAACAGGCATGTTAGTCACACCATGCTGTCATTTTTCACTCCATACTAATAAATGCATGTTAAGGTACAATTTAGTGCATACGTGCATCACTCTAAGGGCAGAAGTTTCAGTTATGACACATTTTCTGAATGTAAACTCCCTGATTTGCTCTAAATTGCTGTAAAGAATTAAAATGAGAATCAGAATCTGCTTTATTTGCCAGTCTTAATGTACAGGAATTTAACTTTGTAGCTTTGGAGCTGCTAATAACATAACACAATATCACATTCAAATAACATAAATAATATAGGTTAAACACTTATTCTAAAGATCAATCCATCCATTATCCAACCCGCTATATCCTAACCAAAGGGTCACGGGGGTCTGCTGGAGCCAATCCCAGCCAACACAGGGCGCAAGGCAGGAAACAAACCCCAGGTAGGGCACCAGCCCACCACAACTTATTATAAACAATTGGAGAATATTGCAAATATGATGGAAATGTGCAAATGATGTGCAAGTGAACGTGTGTGTGTGCATAGTCCCAATCTAGCACCCCCTCCAGGGACTCCAAAAAAGGTGGGTACTCCAGACTGCTGTTCAGCGCATATGCACAAACAACAGTTAGGACCCGTCCCCCCACCTGAAGGCAGAGGGAGGCTACCCTGTCGTCTACTGAGGATGAACCTCAATGAACAGGCTCCAAGTCGGGGGGCAATAAGTATGCCCACATCCACTTGGTGCCTCTCACCGGGGGAAACTCCAGAGTGGTAGAGAGTTCAGCTCCTCTCAAGGTGATTGGTTCCAGAGTCTACAATGTGCGCCGAGGTGAGCCCAACTATATCTAGCCGGAACCTCTCAAACTCGCACACTAGTCGAGGATCGGACCGCCAAGGCACCCGCTTTCGGCCACCACCCAACTCACACTGCACCCAACCTCCTTGGCCCCTCCTACAGGTGGTGAGCCCATGGGAAGGGGGACCCATGTTTCTTCTGCGGGCTGTGCCTGACCGAGCCCCATGGGTGCAAGCCCGGCCACCAGGTGCTCACCATCAAGCCCCACCTCCAGGCCTGGCTCCAGAGGGGGGCCCTAGTGACCTGCGTCCGGGCGAGGGAAAACACCGTCCAAAGTTTTTATTCTTCATGGTAGGTTTTTTTAAACCGCTCTTTGTCTTATCCCTCACCTAGGACAAGTTTGCCTTGTTTGACCCTACCAGGGGCATAAAGCCCCGGACAACAGAGCTCCTAGGATCATTGGGACACGCAAACCCCTCCACCATGATAAGGTGGTGGTTCAAGGAAAAGTGACTCCTTTTCATTTCATTTTAATCGACTTGTTTTCTTTACAATTTGTTCCCTTGAATTGCTTCATTTCTTTCCTTAAATGGCACTCAAACAGAAATGAATTGTGAAGTGAGTGAACCAACAGAAGACCAATTAAGTCAGGGTTTCAAACTCCAACCAATTTCACTCCAGGCAGCTGCTTAATTATGTGCTGATTCTTGTTATTAATTAATCCCATTCTTTAATTCCATGACTTGTTGCTGCTCAATTTGTGCAATAGCATATTTTTCCAAAATTGTTGATTTTCTATTTTCTAAGAGCAGTGTTAAAATGTTTTGGGGACCTGAGCAGATCAGCATTTCTGAGACCTTCATCTTTCATTATTTTCAGATATTATATGGTAGACACAGTTTGCTGCTCATGGTCTGGTTTCTTTTTGTATCTCATTATTGTTTGGCATCTAATTAAGGGATAAGAAACAATTAAGAGGGTCTGAGTCTTCAAGAGCAAGTCAATTCAAATTAATTCAAAAGAAGTTTAATAGCAGCAAAAACAGTTCACTAATTAAGAAAAGGAGGATGAGCTCAGAGGAGACCTACTGCTCTCCTCATCGAGAGGAGTCAGATGAGGTGGCTCGGGCATCTGATCAGGATGCCTCCTGGACGCCTCCCTGGTGAGGTGTTCCGGGCATGTCTAACTGGGAGGAGGCCCCGGGGAAGATCCAGGACATGCTGGAGAGACTATGTCTCTCGGCTGGCCTGGGAACACCTCAGGATTCCCCCCAAAGAGCTAGAAGAAGTGGCCGGTGAGTGGAAAGTCTGGGCATCTCTGCTCAAGCTGCTGCCCCCGCGACCCGACCTAGGATAAGCGTAAGAGGATGGATGGATGGAAAAGGAGTTAATTAGCAGTGAAAACTGGTCACCAGTTAAGAAAAAGGGTAGAAGGAAAACCTGCTGCCACTGAAGCCCTCCAAGACTGGAGTTTTAAGACCACTGTTATAGAATGTAGCTCAAAGTGTAAAAGAAAAAATTACCAGAGGAGGAAAAAAAAAATGATAAGCTGGAGAAAAACAAAATATGTAGGGATTCCAAGGCCAAAAGACCACCCAGGCTCCACTGGGCAAATATGCTGTACAAATACACACACACATCTTCTTACAGTATATGGAAGAACACACAATTAAGCAATGCAGACAGGTTGAATTATTGAATAGCAAGGGCTGTGAGTCTGGGAAATAAACTGTTTAGTTGTCTTGTTAGTTTCAGTTTCAATTGATCTAAAGCAGTTTTTGGAACAAGTGATGAGCCGGGTGAGATGAGTCAGTGGTGATTCTTTAGACAATGTTTAAAACACTAGGAGCATACAAGTATGACACAGATGGAAGAGCACAGCCAATTAGTTTCTCAGAAGACCTCACAAAATGCTGTCATTTACTTTGAATTACACTGTAACAATGGAGACTATAATCACACTTTCAGTTATGGCTTTGTAGAATTGTACTAGGAAGGGCTGAGAAATATTTCATTTCTTTAGTTGGCATAAAAATGCATCCTCTGCTGAGCCCTCTTACTCGTGGAAGTGGTGTTAATGTCATGAATGAAAGTGACATTGAAGCATTCCACCATATTTACTGTTGAATCATTTGTTTCCAGAGGGAAAGTTTGTACCTGCTTTTTGCAAAAGTCAGTTTCCAGTTACACTGTCTTGGTGGTTTTGAGTAACAGGTTATTGATAGTGCACCAATACACAGAAGTCACCTCTTTTCTATATAATGTTTCATTTCCATTCGTAATTAGTCCAATAATGATGGTGTGATCAGTGAACGTGATGGTTTTTACTAAAGAGTCAGTGGTCAAAGCTGATTTCTACTGCATATTTAAAGATATGAGCTGCTTAGTCATAGAAAGAATGAAGTATTTTCCAAACTGTTAAACCTTTGTGAAAAAATGAATTTTAAATAAATTCACAGAAATATTCTTTAATATAGATTGCATGCAATATGAAAATATAATTATTTAAGACATATTTAATAGTTATTCTAAAAGAATTCATTAATTTTATTGAATCAAATCTTTTTGTCTCCTGGCCTAGCTCATCGCATAGCTCTGGCAGCAGGAGCAGATTTTTTTCATGCCATGTTTTCTAGTGGCATGAAAGAATCCCAGCAATCCATAGTGAAGCTGACTTCCCTCTCATCTTCTACTCTCTCTACGATTCTGAATTTCATTTACTCTGGAACAATCTCTCTCAGCTGGGATAACATCTTTGAGGTGATGGAGGCTGTTTTACAGTATCAAGTCGTAAGTGCCCTGCCTCTCTGCACTAAGTTCATACAGAAGGAGATCAATGATGAGTACTGTCTCGATTGCTTACTTTTAGCTGAGGCATTCAATCTGACTGATCTTATGAATTATGTTGAACAGTACATCTTGAACAACTTTCGAAAAGTGTCATTGCTGCCAAAATTCCAAGACCTTTCTGCAGAAAAACTTGCTAATTTACTGGAGAATGATGGTCTCTGTGTTTCAACTGAGGTATTTTTCTAACTTTTGCTTTCTTTTGGCTGCATATGTAATTTTAACAGTATTTACGTTAATAATGATATAGTATTGCTGTTGTCTTAGAATTTTATTTCATATTTCCCAGTTGACAAAAAAGTATCTAAAATTTACAAGAGATGATATTTATTAGGGTTGTCCTAACTACTTTGCTTACATGCATGTTTTCTACTCATTCAAGGAATTAACAAATAAAAGACATGAAGAAAATGGCATGTAGTGAATCCAAACATGAAATTTATTTGTAGCATTCAAATGGTTACTTGGCTTGTCTACATTTTGGAATTCCTAATTTCCTGAAATTAACAAAAAAACTCGGTTTATAAGTCTTTCTTATTCCAAAACATGAATATGGGAAGCTATAGCCTATTCCTGCATCATTGGCCACAAGACAGAGACCAGCTTTAGACAAAGTGATAATCCAAGGGCACACGCCATCATAGCCCACTTTCACTCAAACAGTCAATTTAGGTTTATTAGTTTCCATAACTTGTATGTCTTTAGGATAGGGAGGGTAAATCAAGTCACGCAAGGTACAGGGTACCGGTACAGGGAGATTTTACAAACTCCACACAGTGTCCAGTCTGACAATTGAACCAAGGACTTGGAAACTGTGAGTAACAGAACAAATAATTATAATATAATGCCAATAACCATCAGCTTATTATCAAGACCAACCAATACAATGAAGACTTAAATCATGATATTCATTGCTAACATAAGATTAAATAATAAATTTGTACACATTCTGGCAAATAACTGGTTATTGGGCTCATTAGAATTAAATTACATTGGACAAAGAAGATTTTGCTTCCTGAACACTTTTTGGCTATATCTTACGGATTTTGGCCTGCTGATCACAAAAAATCACCTTTAAATTCCATCCATCCATCCATTATCCAACCCGCTATATCCTAACTACAGGGTCACGGGGGTCTTCAGGAGTCAATCCCAGCCAACACAGGGCACAAGGCAGGAAGCAAACCCTTGACAGGGCGCCAGCTGACCGCAAGGCACACACTACGGACAATTTAGGCTCGCCAATGCACCTAACCTGCATGTCTTTGGTCTGTGGGAGGAAACTGGAGTACCCGGAGGAAACCCACGCAGACACGGGGAGAACAAGCAAACTCCACGCAGGGAGGACCTGGGAAGCGAACCCGGGTCTCCTAACTGCGAGGCAGCAGTGCTACCACTCCGTCACCATGCGGCCTCACCTTTAAATTTTCCCGTCAAATATAATTTTTATTGCAGTTGTGAATTGTGATTTTCTCTTTTATTATAAATATACTGTGAAATGAACAGCCTCGACACACACAAAAAGGGTTGGGGCAGCCACCCATATATTGTCCCTGGCTGCAAAAGGGTTTTGAAATAGCACCCATGTGTATTGTTTTGAGCCCTGAACTGAACTGACGGGATGTTGAGATGATGACAGCTTTAAAGGCTGGAAAAGGAAGTGACATCTTTCATGGCATCGGAACCAGAAGTGACATTATTGATGTTGCATCTGGTTGGTTTTCCCGTATCTGGCCTACAGAGATAACAGTAGCATTAGTGCATCCTGCCACCTCCAGGCCTGGGGGGTAATTACCTTGACTTGGTCCACTAAGCTTCCTCCTACTCGCACATATGTGACAATACATATACTTATAAATTGACTACAGCTGTTGTGATCTAAAAGTAGTGACACTGCTGCTAGGAATGCAGTTCAGATAAACCATTTCCTGTTGATTCATTTGCAAATGGGACAGCCGTGCAAAAGAGTCTCATTACTGTAACATTACAAAAAGTGGCCACTCCATAAGCATTTGCTTTTAGTGCAGAAACGTGCATCACATAACCCATTTGTCACCACGACAAATATATTTTGTCAATTTCTTGTTGGTTGACAACAAACTTTAAGCCTACAAGACCATAAAGTGCAACATGTTTCTAAAGATTAACTTTCTCCTTCACAGCTGGACTTCTTCTCTATTAATCTTGGTGCAGTCAATAATAAAAATTGTGAAAGGTTTCACCTGGACATTGCCATGATAGAAAAGTGGTATCAGGGCAAGTGGACACTATCAATGCTGTCCAGATAATGTTGGACATGGAAACAAGAAGCTTCAGATGCTGAGTACAAACGAAAATCATCAGCAAAACCTTTTTAGCTCAAGGTTAAGTGTTATTAAGCAATCAAATTTGATAAATTCAATAGAAGTTAATCTCATGTATCTCCAGATTCCTGTGTGATACAGTCAATATTTGTGTTAAGCTTGAAGCTGTCTATCATAATCACTGAAAATTTTCCAGGAACCAAAACTTTTTAAAAATATGTTGTCCTGTGTTACTTGTGCTTATTAAATATGATAACATAATATTATAATATCCACCAACTATATTTGAGGGTCATGAGGGTTCAGCATGTGTCCCAACAACACCAGGTGCATGTCAGGAACTAACTCTGGAAGAGGCATCAGTTTATTACAGGGCCCATGCTGACGTACAGTACATGGGGTTAATTTAATAACACCGTTTAAGTAGAATTCACCTCTTTAGGATGAAAACTGGCGGATTTGGAGATAATTACAAGCTAACATGTAGCCCATGCAGACTTCACACTGGCAATGACTCAGGTGCAGCTTTCAAACCCAAAATGCAAGAAGCAGTAGCACTAACTCTTTTTCCTAACAAGGAATTTATTTTTATTTATTTAGATGTATAATTACTAGGAAGCATATAAACAGAAAATGTTCATTGACATTTTTATTCAATTCAAAATACACCTGAAAAATAAAAGACAAACAGTTTAAAGCAAAGTTTAGACCAACAAAACGACACTTGAATAATTCAGTACTTGATGTACCTAAACTGTTCCCACTAATTACTTGTGTGAATATTTCACTTAAAATTCTTCAATTCAAATATATCAAGCACAGCTTTCTAACTAAGCGTGCGGTAATTTTAATCACAGTTCAACTAAATCCATCCATCCATCCATTTTCTAACCCGCTGAATCCGAACACAAGGTCACGGGGGTCTGCTGGAGCCAATCCCAGCCAACACAGGGCACAAGGCAGGAACCAATCCTGGGCAAGGTGCCAACCCACCGCAGGACACACACAAACACACCCACACACCAAGCACACACTAGGGCCAATTTAGAATCGCCAATCCACCTAACCTGCATGTCTTTGGATTGTGGGAGGAAACCGGAGCGCCTGGAGGAAACCCACGCAGACACGGGGAGAACATGCAAACTCCACGCAGGGAGGACCAGTTCAACTAAATGATGTATCAAATTCCAACTTCTGAAAAATATACATTTTAAAAATAGCAATGTGTGCAACAAACTGACGGGCATGCAGAAAGCTAAAGCAACATCTGCAGTGCTCTAGCCTTCAAGCATGAAACAGAGAGAGAGAAAGAAAAACTCCTATGTACACTGTACAATTATTCCTTCTTATCACCCAGACTCCCAAAACACCAAAAAAACAACATCTGCTGTGGTGTTAGACAGGTTTTAGCTGTTCACACTGACACCTACTGGATATGACAGGTATCATACAACTGTACTCACAGTCACCAATAACCTTAAACATAATTTCTAACTCATATGCCCAAGAGAAACACTTCTTAAGTTAAAACTTAATGAATGCTGTTTGCGTAGTCATAGTCTTCAAAGATCTCCTGTTATGTACCTGGACATCATTTGTGTTTTCTCCATAATTATGATGCTTCTTTCACAAAATGTGTCTCTTTTCAATCAGTTCTTTCTTTTTATATCTTGAGGAAGCCTATCAATTGGACACAAACCTTAGTCATTATTTTCCCATAAATGTGTTCTGTTATTTATTCATTCATTCTTCAGACTTGCTTATTCTAATAAAGCCTATATGGAAGAACCAGGCATAAGGCAAGTACCAACTCTGGAGAGTCATTTGTGTGATCCCCAGCACTCATATCAGAACAATTTATGTATAAACCTAAATTGCATTTTTTTGGGGTTTGAGAGATAACATGATGTATTGGGCTGGTCCATGAACATAGACTTGATAACTCTACATACTTAGTGACTCCATTGGGATTTAACTACAAGCCATGCTATCCATTGTTCAGCTGTGTCTGTTATATCCAAATACAGCCTACCACACAGTGCAAAATATTGCTGACTAAAATGAGTCAATAAAATAATTAACCCATCTCTTAGTATGTTCTGAGCAGTTTTAAAAGGATTTAGGTTATCAAGAGTAATGAAACCATTTTAAGTGACTGTCATTGTAAGCTACCCACATGCACAAATATTCTACTTTAATTTCACTACTGTATTATCTGTTGAAAATAAGCTTTATGCACCACTTTACTAAAGTTTATGTGTACCTTAACCTATAGATGGAGGTGTTTTGGTCTGTTCTGCATTGGATAGAAGAGGACAAGAATGCTCGAACAGAGCTGGCACCAAAAGTAATGAAAAGTGTGAGGTTCCCCCTGTTGTCTCCTAAAGAGCTGAAAGAGGTTTGGGCAACTGAAATTATGAGAGACAATCTGGCTTGCAAAAGCATTTTGGAGAGCTCTTTGTCATGCAGTAAGTACAACTTGGGAAACAAAGGGGTAATGTGCAAGGCCCGCACTCCAGGCCAAGTGCTGGTCTTCATTGGAGGAGACCACCTGAATAATGACTATAGCAAGAGGCTCCCTAGCAAGATGCTCTGGTTTGCCAACCGCTTCCTCACAGATGCAGACAACAGAAATTCCACAGAGTGGCATCCACTCTCATCAATACCGGACCTCCCACGGTTTCGACATGCAGTAGCAGTGTTTAATAATCAGCTGTATGTATTTGGTGGAAGTCGCTACTATGGACAACGGGACATTCTGAAATCAGTAAAAAGGTAAAAAAAAATCTGTCTGGTCCATGTTTGTAAAGTAAAATGTGTGTTTAGCATAATTGTAGGAAGATTTATTTTATTTGCAGCCACACCTTAAGTCATCATTGGCATAGGGTGTAAAATAGAGATTTATGTATGATAAACATTAGCTAGTCAAATAGAAAAAAAAACAAATCATTAAACCCTCTCTCTCTTTAAGAATATTGTAAGAAATACATTACAGTAAGAAGATAAAAGTATGGGTCATTCAGCCCAACACAGATTACAGTAGTCTATCCATTTACATTTAGGATTGCAGGAACCACAGCTTTTACTACCAGTTATCTCTGCAAAGATGGAAGCACTCTTTGACAGAACCTCAGTCTGTCATTGGTGGTATTTGCATACACAAACACTAACTCAAACTGCACTAATCTAGAGTCACTGCCTAATTTAATATTTATGAGAAAAACTGAAAATCAAAGGAAAACCTACAGTACGCATTTTCCCAAAGACATGTTTTTAGGCAAATGAACAGCACTAAATTCTCCCCAAATGTGTGAATTTGGGTGAGTTTGTCCTGAAATTTTTGCTGCTGTCCTGCTCAGAGTCCATTCTCTGTCGTTGTCTTCCCTGATGCTGAGCTTTTGTCTCTTCTTAAATTGGCATTGGATATCACAATAAACTTGAACTTAAAATAGATTGTTAGATTAATTATATTGAAAAAGTACCTATAGCTTCTAGCAATTTAGATGCTTCTGTGTGTTTTGACCAATTTGGATGCTCAACCAAACATAACCCAAACCTTTTAATAAGTGACTGTACTCAGCTATGTGGGATATTTTCTCACATGGTGGCAGATTGGTGACAGTGGTTACACTGCTGCCTTGCAACAAGGAAATTGCTTGTGTGGAATTTGCATGTTCTACTTAGAGTTCACCTTGGTTTACTTTGGAAGGTCCAGTTTTCATGAAGGTTAGGTGAATTGGCATTGCTAAATTGGCCCTGGCGAGTATGTATGTGTATGTGTGTGTGTTCTGTTCCTGTCTTTTGTCTGATGACTGCTTGTATAGGCACTAGCTGCCCTGCAACTCTCTCCCGGATAAGCCATTTAGGAAAACAGATAGAATGGATTGATTTTCACACACAAAAAACATAATGTTGTACAGCTCAGGGACTATTGACCTTGGTATCTTCTTAGGATTACGCTGCATTTTTTTTAGCCAGAAAAAAATGTTATTACGTGTAACAAAAACATCTTAATAATAATTTTTCTGTTGCTTGAAATGGGAGAATGTCAGTGTCTGATCAACACAATCTGCACCGCTCACTGTGTTATTGCAGGCTGTCAGGATATAAGGCTTAGTGACTTCCACATTTCCCCTGACAAGTACATTGACAGGCGCTGCATTGTGAAATAGCACATAGCAGGCTGAAATCTTTCTTGTCGTTCCGCTTGATCATAATCGTTCTTTCTTTTTGCCACGCAGTTAGTACTTCACCACACTGTAGCAGTAGAAACAAACTGTTACCAAACATGAGGATCGCTATAACGTAACAACCAAGTGGTGCAAGAGACAGAGGAATAGAATTAATCTCTTTATGTAGATTAATGGAGTGCAGCCTGGAAAGGGCCTTTGGGTTTCTTCTGTGTTGTTTCCACCTGCCGCTCAAATGATGAAACAGATTTATGTGTCCCCAGCTGCTTTGTCCTGGTTCCCCAGGTTTTCCCAACCCTTTCAGACAGTCGCCTGAGGAGTGTGTCCTTCTGAGGTCCTGACCCAGAGGATACTACAATAACTTGGCAGGTTTAACAACTAGATTTCAGTTTCACTATCCATGTCAACATCTGATGACCAATTCACATTGTCATCACTATCGCTTGATTTAACTAATGGTTCAGTTTGAGTTTGTTCTAAAACTGGCTTTACAGTTTTTCATTTACTCTCCATTGTGCTTGTCCAATTCATGATTATTGATAAATTACCATAAACTGAAAGAAAGCATAGAAAAGGCCATGATTGTTTTGCAGCATGATGTTATTTCATCCACTAGATGTCATCAGAATACTGTCCCAAGCTTTATTTGAGTTTTAATGCTGTAAATGTGATCAAAATAAATTTCCCACGTTTTACTTAGAGTTAACCATTTTAATATTAAATTCCAAGCTCAGGGCACATGCTTGGCTTAACACCAAGGAAGAGACTACCTCTTTTAATAGAGTCAGAGTTCACCTGTTTTTATAAAGTCATCTATTAGAATAAATGTTCCAAGCAGGCTTTCTAATAGCTTCAGCCACAGATAGCAGGGAAGATGTTCCATCCCTCTTGGTGTTTTGAGGAATCATCTTGTCAGCAATGTTCCTTCCTTGTCAGTTGTCAGAAGGGACCTGAGGTTCCCCATCTCTGCTACCTTCTTTATATGTTGAGGTCACATTACCAAAAAAGTCAGATTCCGTCTCTCTCAAGGCAAAAATATTGAGTTGGCACACTCCAAGGACTTCTGGTGCACTTCTGAGATGTGTTTTTTCTGAAAGACTTCCACTTCCCTCCTGAAGAAAGAAATATCAACAAAAAACATAGATGATATCAGCAGTTCTGCTCCCAAAATGAGAGGACAGTATGAATATGGCTATATATGTAAAACTACATCAGAGGTTTACACTTTCAAGAATCACTTTCAATCCCCTGAAATAAATAAAAAATTAAAAACATGTTAAAGAATTTCTGAGTTGAACGTACATAAATGCAACAGGTGGATCTTTTGTCAGTTGACAGCTTTTTAAAGTGATTCTCTGTATTAGCATCCTTAACGCATAGATATGAAGTCTACTTTTGTGTACTTGTGATTAGTCACACTTTAGTGTGTGGCAAATAAAGAAGATGGATGCCCTTCCTTGTTACTTAAAATCTTGAAATGCAGAATCAATAAATGATTCAACCTAAAATTTGATCTGAAAGAAGAAGTAGCTGTGAGTTTCAAAGAACCTGCTACTCATCATCAAAGCTTCATCCAGCATGATTTTATAACTTTCTTGTACTTGAGTTATTTTATATTTTATTGTTTCAAAAGTGTCTTAATGTCAGACCTGGACAAGTTTATACCTTTTTACAAGTGGATTGGACCAGTTTGGAGCTGCTAATTAGCTTAACATTTTCTTATTTGAGAAGAGGGAACTGGGACAAATGAAAATAAGCCAATATCACACAGGAAGAACATGGGAGTTTAACCCTGAACCCTAGAACAGTGAAGTACTAACTCTCACTCCTCTGAAAGCCTTGTAACTATTTAGACAAATATTCAAAGTACAAGTGAAAAAATAATTTTAGATGAAGGCAGAATATCATGAATTTCAGTTGCATTTGTTTTCTGATTCATTTTATTACAGGTATGACCCTGACGAAGACTCTTGGGAAGACCTCCCAGATATGAATGAATGTCGCAATTATTTTCCTGTGGTGTGCGTAAATGGAGTGATGTATGCTCTTGGAGGAAATGTGGACGACTTTCATTGTTTGAGTTCTGTGGAATGTTATACACTAGGAGACAGTGCTTGGAGGTTAGTAAACAGTGTTAGTATTGATATATATGGTACAAATAACATCCTGAGCTGTTAGTTTGTTCAACAGTGACACAAAAACAGCTGAACAGATTTTTTATGAAACTTTGCATTGTGCGTGCCATTTGTCCAGCTAAGAAAATAAACTATATGGTGTATCGGGGGAAAAGGTCTGTAATGGAGAGGGGCAACCCAAAAACCAGAGCTGATGTTAGGACTACAATTCCCATCAGGTAGCAGAAGTGTGCTTTGGCTGATGGGACAACACTATTACCACTACACACAAAGTTCTGTACCAGCTAAAGTGGGACCTCATCGATGACCCTAGGTACAGGGATTTCTTCTTAGGTAATTTAGAGAACAGTTTTGTTGTCTTACTGTATGATGCCCTGTGCCCACCGGCAATGGGTAACTGATCTCTTTTAGGACATCTAATAGTTCATAAGTTGAGATAGACAAGACCACCTCCTTTGGTAACCCCAGAACCCTTCCTTGGAGATAACATTGTCATGTTTTATCACCTCTTTTAGCATACGCAGAACAGTCCTGTGAAGACCTCTGCTGTTTTTGTGGAGCCACAACACTGTTGCAACTCCACTTCACCCAACAACAACTTTCCTTCCTCTCAGTCTCACAGTGCAGTTGCTGCACCACTCTTGATTTACCCCACCTTGAATTCCTCCTTCTGTTTAGTGACTCTCCACCATTCTCCTCTGCTCACTAAAATTATTCTGTAGATTCAAACTGCCATTCTACTGAATTTGCCAAGAGTCATTAGTCCTGCTCCTTAGCAAAATTGTCGTATAGCTGATGCTCTCAGACCGAACCCTCACACAAATAAATGCTCTTCCACTTCATTCATCTTGTTCACATTTTTGCCACTAACACTTAACCTGTCTGTTTGTTAACCTGTGACAACCATGGCAGACACTCATTAGTTACCGTGCCTCTCCTCGTGTAATAAACAATAATTGCACATGCTCACTTGAAACCAGTTTCTTAATCTAATTGTGAAACCATGCTAAAATAGGAAATACATTGAAATAGTGTTTATTGTTCTGACCCAGTAAGGGGTTACTGACAAAGGTTAACATTTAAATATTTACTTTTGTACCATATGATAATGATATAAATATACCAAGGAAATGCTGGATACTTTGGCTAGCATTTTTAAATTAGGTAATTTTTTTGCCTCATGCATGTAGTTAACAATTTGCAAGGTACATATCCATTCAGATTTTACTTGTGTATCACCTTCATGTTTTATAATAAGTTTGTTGCCTGCTTGTGATCTGAAGAATCGACTTGAAGGGCTCATGGTGTCATTAACATTGTCTCCTTTCCACATACATGCACTAAACTCAGAAGTTGTGATCTGTCAATACAACTGTTAGTTCCATAATTCCCTTAACATTTGGTTCCAGGCTTCATGCCTACAGAAGTCTCAAGAGCCTTGATATGTTATTTTTAATATCTGTTCTTCAATGACCAATGCCAACTTTCTTCAAAGCTCACTTGGGCAGTTGTGGGCATAATAAAAGTGAATGACTTAAGAGATAGCACACTAAAGGGTACACCACCTTCATTTTCTTTCAACCTGATATTTTTATTTTGTAGTGTCACATAATTGTAATGTCTTGCATGTTGATTAGCACTTGCCAGTGAAAATTTTACTTTACTGAAAGCATGGAGAGCAGCACGGTAGTGCAGTGGTAGTTCTGCTGCCTCACAGTTAGGAGACCCGGGTTCGCTTCCTGGGTCCTCCCTGCATGGAGTTTGCATGTTCTCCCAGTGTTGTTAGGATATGGCGGGCTGGATAATGGGTGTATGGATGAATCTAAGAATGTATGTTTAAAAAAAGGAAAGTAAAACAAAAAAGAGAAACTACCAACCAAATTGTCCCCAGTTATATAATCCTTTGTGTTTACAGTGTCTTCCGTCAACAATTCATACCACCTTTTCAGCTGTAGTTCAATACATATACTAGTTTTACCCAAATATAATCCTTGAGCATACTAGGACTTTTTGCTTTTTAGTGCTATCCTGTTTGTTAATGAGAGGCTACATTCTGTCTTAAATTGGCCTTCAATTTGAATTAACCATGTTGTTTCCAACATCTAAAATTTCTTCTTTAATTTTTTAAGAGAATTTACATTTTTTTGTGTTTCATTTTAATTTAAATATTTTATTTATAGGAACAGATATATTTTTTGTTTCAGATTTTATGCGGTCTTTCCTGCACATTATAAGTTGTAAAATTAGCTGAGCATCAAAAGCACAATTTGCCATCTATAAAGATTTCAAAACAATTAAGGGAACAGACTGTAGTACTAGGGTGTTGTACTGTGTTACTCATTATGTATGTAGTGAGAAGTCAAGCAAAATTACACCTTTTATTGGCTAACTAAAAAGATTACAATATGCAAGCTTTCAAGTCAACTCTTCAGGCAAGTTGCCCCAAAAGCTTGCATATTGTAATCTTTGTAGTTAGCCAATAAAAGGTGTAATTTTGCTTGACTTCTCACTAGGAACAGACTGTTAAAAAGAAATTTAAATTTTAACAGAAATAGTAAAAGGCAAAGAGTTACTCTTTATACACTGCAAATGTTTTCCAACTTTGTTGAACAATTTTGTTTTTATATGGGGAATCCAACAAGCACAAGCAAAAACCTGTCTGTCCTCAGACCTGTCCAGTGTGGTGGACACGTCATACCAAATCACTTACTATCTCCTTTCCGGCCTCTCCTTCTAATGTAAGGAGGTTTTTGCCTCTTATCTCAAGACTCGATGAGTTTTGACTTGGTGTGGCTCTAAAAACCTATTGACTTTCAGGCTCAGGAACAGCACCTCCTCTATTACACACAATGCCCTCCCTGCACCCCTGCGTCCTGTTTATCTCTCCCTCAACTATTTCCCCTCCCAGTCTATCCACATTATACCTTAAATACACAACTCGGCTCCAGCTTTTCTAACTAAGCATTCTGAACTGTCACTTTTTGGCCACATAAAATTGTGACTACTTTTCAACCCTATTTGTTAGGCTTCCTTTAGTTCTGTATGGGTCTGTTGCTCCCAAAGTGCACATTTGTCACCATATTCTAGCTGTTGTAGACCCTCTGTACATCATGAATAACAGGGTCTCTGATTTTCAGGTTGATTTGTAGAATTGTCACAGTTAGGCTGGGTCTTTTTTACTGAGATGCCCTTTACCACATTAGTGGTTCTATAATTCCAAGCAATCTGCAACATTATACAATATATTAGTCCATGCTTTAAAAAAAAAAAAGACATTGTTGTGTTGCACATAAGTTTAATTTTTTAATGTATATTCTTAGATGGGGTGGCCTGTTGGAGCAGAGGCAGCACTACTGCTTTACAGTAAGGAGACCAGAGTTCATGTCATGGGTCCTCCTTTCATGTAGTTCATTCGTGGTCGGAGGGGCTTTTAGTGCTCTTTCAGTTCCTCTTTTTTGTCTACTGCTTCTGTTAAACGTGTTTTTCCTCAGGAATCCATTCTGGGCCCTACTTAATTCTCTATTTATCTTCATCCTATAAAAGCAATTTTTAGGAAGTTTAATGTTTCTTTTCATTATTATGCTGATGATATGCAGGTCTGTATTCCTGTGTGTAACTCTGCAATGAATCGGCTTCACAATTGTCTCGTAGAACTATGATCTGGGATGGCTGATAATTTTCTCGATCTTAATCAAAATAAAGCAGCTTGAGCATGGGAAAGGTGCTACATAAATAAAATGTATTATTAATATTTATTATTAACATAGAACTGCTGATAGCTGGTCCTCCTGGCTAAACTCAAATTGGCTCTTTAGAGGACTTTTGCAAACCTCATGTTTGAAATCTTGGGGTTATTTTTGATAGTAACCTTTCTTTTCAGAAACAAATTAATTCTGTGGTCAAATCTGCTTTTTACAGCTGCATCGTTTGGCCAAGGTTAAGCCTTTTTTATCTCCCAGGGATCTTGTTAAAATTTCTCAAGCTTTCATTCTTTTTCAGCTTGATTATTGTAAATAAATTGTATTATGGGATCAGCAATTTCCTGATACACAGGTTCCAGTTGATCCAGAATACGGCTGCCCATTTTTTGGTCAGTGCAAGAAAGTTTGATTCTGTATCTGTACTTTTAGCCTCTTTATACTGGCTTCCTGTTAGTTTCAGAATTGATTTTAAAATGTATCTGCTGTTTTTTAAATCAATACATGGGTATGCTGCCATCTGCTCAGCTGAATTGTGGGTTTTACATCAGCCATCCCGAGAGCTTAGATCTACTGGTAGGTTGTCTCTTGTTTTTACTCATCCCTTAGTTTAAAACTAAGGCTGACAAGGCATTTGCAGCTGAAGCACCTCATCTGTGAAATCTTTACTTAATTACATTAAGGGGACACTCTCAATTCAACTGTTTAAAATGAACTGAAGATGCATTTCGATTCTCTAGCTTTCTGTAACCTTCAGTGATATTGATGGTTCATTCCTTTTAGTTATTTGTTTTGTTTCAATGCTGGTTTGTATTGTGTTTTATTGTATTTTATTGTATTTATATATGTTTTAAAGCACTTTGGCTGCAGCATTACTGGTGTTTTAAATGTACTCTATAAATAAATTGACATTGACATTACACTGGTTTCCTCCCACAGTCCAACAACATGTAGGTTGGGTGGGTTGGCAAAGCTGTAGAGGGTGTGTGGTGTGAGTATGTTCTCCTCTGATGGACTGGAGCCTCGTCCAGAACATTGTTCCTCCCTTTTGCCCTATGTTTGCTGGGATAGACTCATGTGATCTTGCTCAGGATACAGTGGGCTTAGAAAATGGTAATGTATTGTTAGATGTTGTAGATCCATAATTTCATATGTTGATCTCTCTTTCTCTCTCTCTTTTAGATTTGTGGAGCCCCTAGATATTCCTCTGTGTGGTCATGCTGCAGCCACATGGGATAAGGAAATCTATATCTCAGGGGGATGTGACAATAAATACAACTGCACCAAAAATGTTTTTCAGTACAATGCTTTGAAAGGCTGCATTCCCCAATCCTCCATGTGGAGTGAGAGGGGAGGGCATGTCATGCAAGTCATAGGAGACCGGTTCTATGTGGCTGGTGGTCTGAGACAATCATGCATTGGCTATACTGACCAGTACCTCTGTGAGTGCTACAACCCACTGGAGGACACATGGACAGCAATCGCCAGTTTGCCAAGACCTCATGTTTCTCCAGCATCTGCAGTCCTTGACAGCAAACTGTATATTTTAGGGGGCTTTTGTGCTGAGACTTATAAGGACTGCCATCTGATGCACTGCTATGATCTACTAACAAACAGGTGGATCTGTATGGGTGCCCTTCCTGAAGCCTTTGCTGATGTTGCAGCGTGTGTTCTTGTAATTCCAGCTCGACTCAAACAATAGGCCGTTATCAACCCACATCCTGTATGGCACTTCATTGATTGTGATTGTGAAACATTTTTCATGCAACTTAGGAATTCAGTTTTTAAGAACATGGTTTAATCAAACTGCTAATATTCTGTGTGACCTTGAGGATCACCATCTTCAGAAAGGAATGTTTGGAATGATGTTTATCAGTAGATATTGGTTTTAGTTTTCATTTGACATTATTAAATATTTCATAGTAATATAAGTCTTCATAATAATTAAGAAATATCAGTAATTCAGATATGAATGTGTTAATATTAAAGATTGTTGTCATAAAGTAGTATTCATACTAGAAATTATCTTCACATAATTTTCTATAGTTAATATTGCATATATATTACTAGCATTTTAATCTAATAAAAAAATCACTATGAATGAATGGAATAGTTCTTCATTTTCTTCAGATTGTGAGCAAAGTATTATAAGAAGAAGTAACTGAGACTTCTATATATATATATATATATATAAAATCCAACGTCAGTCTATATGTCTGTCCGCTTTTCACAAGAGAACTACTTAACGGATTTAGATCATTTTTTTTCTATAATTTGCTTGAACATTCCAGTTGTTTTTGTGACTTCTATCAATGAGCTATGTATCATAGTTCGCTTGTGGTTCCAATTTATTTGTGTGAATCCGAGAGACACGTAGCAGGCCGAGGGGAGAGGGCGGGGCCTTCCTCACTCACACGCCAGCCTCGGGGCGTTCCTTACCTCACCTAGCTAGCAAATGAGAGAACTACTTAAAGGATTAAGATCCATTTTTTTTTATAATGTGCTCGAACATTTTGAAATATTTTGTGACCTCTCATCATGCTAAGAATCATAGTTCACTTGCAGGAGCGATATATTCGCACTAATCTGCGACAGAGGCTGCGGACCAAGGGGATGAGGAAGCGTGACGTCAGGAGTAGGGAGATGTTCTGTTTCACTACTCTGGGGCTGAAGCTGCAGGGAATGGCTAGTTTGAAATATAAAACAAGTATATGAATGACAGTAATAGGAATCAGATTATTCTAACAATTATGGTATGTTGGAGTTTATGTGTCCTCAAAGATGATATGCAGTAAGTGTAAACATGTCCTCAGTGCCAGGTTTCAATCCAGTCCATTGAACAGCTTCTCCATTCAAACACTTAAGAAGTGTGACAGTACAGTAATGCCAAAAAGTGGCTTTTTGAAATTCCAAACTGAAACACACACTTATGTTTTGTAAACTGTGTAGAGAATTGAGAACAGTTTCATCTCTGTAAAGACTGGTAGCTTAGCTATTCCTGAATTATCGGAAGTGTTGTAGCTCAGTTTGCCCTATGTTTGTTGTGTTTGCAAAAGACATCAACACTTCAGTTTTTGTCACTGTTTGGTTACACTTTACATTATACTTTAATTATTTAAGGTTTGTTTGTAATTTGGTTACAGCTTATTACTATGCAAACAGTCATGCAACTAACCACAGGCGTACATCAAAATTCTTGGTGATCCTCACTTACAGTGGTATCTTAACATTACCATATTTATTGTTTTAACACCGTTAACATTTTTGGATACTGTTGTTGAACATTAAACAGTCTTTGTCTGAAGAAACATGACTCTCCTGAATCTACATTCATGCAGCAATTAAAAGTATCAGTACCCATATTATTCCTCATAACTGACATGTACATATGTCTATCCTGAATGTGACACACACACACATGTGTGTATATATTTACTGTATAGCACATATCTATTCATATATATATATATATATATATATATATATATATATATATATATATATATATATATATATACAGTATATATATATATATATATATATATATATATATATATATATATATATATATATATATATATATATATATATATATATATATATATATATATATATATATATATATACTGTATATTGTGGTCGGCTGGAGGTGGTACCCAGCCGGGATGTCCAGGAGGGCCGGAGGAGGGCTTGCACCTCCTCCAGACCACAAGGGGGCAACTGCCCTGGTTGTATTGGGGGCCACGGGTAGAGGGCTTGGAAGCCCAACCCTGTAGGGGCCTGTGGCCACCGCCAGGGGGCGCCCCGGTGCCTGAAGAACCCTGGACCTCAGCACTTCCGCCACACCAGGAAGTGCTGGGGGGAAGAAGACTTGGGGACACCCGGAGGGCTTCCAGGTGTGCAGCCAGCACTTCCACCACACAGGGGTGTGTCTGCGGAGGACTGCCGGGAAGAAGCTGGAGCCCATCCGGGCTGGTATATAAGGGGCCGCCTCCTTGCATTCGAGAGCAAGAGTCGGGTGGAAGAGGATGGAGCTGAGAGAAAGGAGTGGAGGCGGCCAGAAGGAAGGCACTGGAGACTGTGAGGCCTGGACTTTGGGGGATCGGTGCTGGAGGCACTGGGTTGTGCACTGAACTTTATTGTAAATATTGTTAATAAATATGAGTATGTTGGGTGCAAAACCGTTGTTCATCTGTCTGTGTCTGGGTCATGTTCCACAATATGTATATAGTTTTTTAATAATAAACATAATAACATAGTACCTTGAGCATGGGAAAGCGCTATATAAATAAACTTATTATTTTTATTTAAAAAGCTAAAAAAAAAAAAAAAAGTTGCTGCAGAACCTATTTTAATCATTTTCATGTATGTGTCACAACCTTATATTGCTGAAAATTACAGAGTTGACAATCACATCACTTCTGTTAATTAATGAATGAATATCCATTGGTAATATGTTGACAGTATGGGTGGGTCTTCTGTTTCCTTGGAGATCAAAATTCCACCTCACCCTTCCCTTTGTCATTTTCAACAGCCCAGCACACACTTTGCTTTCAAAATGACAGGTTTTAAACTGCTATAGGATCAATGTCACTTCCTTGTCCTGCTATTGTATCTTGACGAACTAGCACATTAATCTTTTAAACTTCAGCCCAGGTTCATGGTCTCCTAAGCCACATCCTTCATTTACTGAAAACCATACATCCTTTTTTAGTGCTCCTCAACAGCATTGTCTGATTCTTCATTTTGAAATGAGCAAAGTCTGCATTTATGCAGTGTCGTAACTTGCCCATAGCTTCCCTGTATTTTATTTTTAAAGTACCTTTTGTTATCAGAGTTCTGACAGTTATAATTTTGTACAATGATTATGAAGTTTCTTTCAGTCTTTCCTATTTTGCCATAAATTGTCAAAAATACATCATAATGGAATATACCTATAATCACCTTTAAAATTCCAGAATAAATGCTTTTGGTGATGAATTTAGTTAATTGCAGCTGTAGTCTTTTGGCCGGCTTGTCATCCCAGCCAATACCCCCAGGCCGCCAGATGAAGCCCTCCCTGCAGTATGGAGGTGCCCCGAAGACTAGCAGTGAGTCATGGACTATGTAGTTTTTATGTACAACCCTGCTGGATACCACAGGGGCCACAAGAGGGAGCTGCAGGGAGAACCGAAGAATCATTTGCGCCCTATAACCCGGAAGTACGTCAAAGGAAGAGCGACGTGCTTCCGGGGTGAGAAGAAGGACTCATACCTGACCCGGAAGTGATAGAGAATCACATGGACTGGGGATTGGGAACACTTCCGGGTCAGGGAGGATAAAAGGACTGTGGGAGCTCCCAGATGGCGAGCTGAGCTGGGTGGAAGGGTGGCAACGCGTCTTGGAGTTGGAGGATTGTATTTGTGATTAGTGTTTTGTGATTTATGAGTATAGTGGAGGAGAGGGTGCTTTGTGCACTGTGGCATTTAAATAAAGTCGATTATAGGACTTTTACCTGGTGTTTGGAGTCTTGGACAGTGGTTCAAAGGAGCGATACACCTCTAAACTGTCACAAAGCTTTTTTAATGCTGACATATTTGGCATGGTGGTGAAGGTCTAACAGCTACTTTGTAATTTTATTGTATGTTACATGCATACTGCAACTTACATTTTTTTCTATACTGTTTAATACAGTTCATATGTCTGTGTAATGTAATTCTATTTTGAACTATGCACATTAGGCCATTCTTCTCCTACTCTTATTTATTGTAATTATTTATTTATATAATATTATCTTATTGTCTTAATGCATGTATATTATTGACTAATGATATACCCAGGCAGCTGTGGCAGAAAAACTTTACTATACTCTCATAGTGCATGTGACAATAAAGAATTCTTTTTAAATTTTATTTTCCCAAACCAGAACATTACAGTGGCATTCAACATATCAAATATATTATAATAAAATACTTCCATCCATCCATCCATTTTCTAACCCGCTGAATCCGAATACAGGGTCACGGGGGCTGCTGGAGCCAATCCCAGCCAACACAGAGCACGAACCAATCCTGGGCAGGGTGCCAACCCACCGCAGGACACACACAAACACACCAAGCACACACTAGGGCCAATTTAGAATTGGCCAATCCGCCTAACCTGCATGTCTTTGGATTGTGGGAGGAAACCGGAGCGCCCGGAGGAAACCCACGCAGACACGGGGAGAACATGCAAACTCCATGCAGGGAGGACCTGGGAAGCGAACCCGGGTCTCCTAACTGCGAGGCAGCAGCGCTACCACTGCGCCACCGTGCCGCCTCAATAAATAATACGACTTTTTCTAATGTTTGTCCCTGTGATTTATTGATTATCATAGCAAAAGCTATTCTCACAGTAAACTGTAAACATTTTATTATGAATGGCATATCACAATCTCCTTTGTTGTGTAATGTTATTCACGGAATATATACATTACCTTTCTTTTTGCATGTTAAAATTTACATCTCTTCTCTGTGATCATAAGTATACACTTGACCAAAATGTTTATTCTTTGAAATTCAACTTGTCGTTGCTTTAATCGTACTGGGACCAGAGATTCTCATAGTGTATGGTCTATTATTGTGTAAATCCATGTTTTGTGCATTCAATGATGCGATTGCGAAAAGACTTTATTTTCTACTATTTGCCTTTTATTTCTGACCTCGATTTGCCTTGCTCATTTTTCAATTACACCTGGTTCTGATGATTAATCACCGTTTGTTTTGCGGTAATGCAATCTTTTCTGTCTTTTCTTTGATAAAGTGTCACAAAAGTTTTACTTGAACAATCGCTGACTTCGTAACCCCAAACACAACTTTCTAGCATCTTCTCCATCCCCTCATCCCCCCGCGTCTCATACCCCGATGCTGCAATACTTTCAAATTTTACTGGTTTCATAATCTCTTATCTGCCTTTTTTTTCTCTCCAACGTCTTTGGGTCTCTATTCTCTGTATTGTCCTTATATGCTTTATATGTGTTGAGAGCATAGGATCTGTGTGAACTACGTGCTTTTACACGATTGACTCTTATATCATATCTTTTGTAAGTAGGGCATGTCTTGCAAGAATCTCATGTTCCACGTCCCCACAAAACGCTCCGTGGCAAGTCTCTTTTGTCTCGCGGGTTTTTTAAATGTCTTTCGAGAACTTCCGAGAAGATCACGTATCGTCGCCTTGCTTTTGCTTTCCACAACTTCTTTTTATAATATATTTTGTGGATGCGGCAAGGACACAGACAGGCAGACATGTTGTAATCCACCACCACACATTTATTTACAAAGTACTATTTACAAGTTTCAAGTGCACACAAACCCCAAACACAGTCCTGGCCACACAATCCAACTGCCTTTCTCCTGGCCCCCTTATATAGGAGCCCGGATGGACTCCAGCTGCTTCCCGGCATTCCTCCGCAGACACGCCTCAGTGTGGCGGAAGTGCCGGCTGCGCACCCGGAAGCCCTTCGGGTGCCCCCTGTCTTCTTCCCCCCACTGGCGGAAGTGCTGGGCTCCAGGTTTCTTCAGGCCTGGCGGTGGCCACAGGCCCCTACAAGGTTGCGCTTCCAAGCCCCCAATACAACCAGGGCGGTCGCCCCCTCGCGGTCTGGAGGAGGTACAAGCCCTCCTCCGGTCCTCCTGGGCGTCCCTAAGACAGTATATACACTCACCTAAAGGATTATTAGGAACACCATACTAATACGGTGTTTGACCCGTTTTCGCCTTCAGAACTGCCTTAATTCTACGTGGCATTGATTCAACAAGGTGCTGAAAGCATTCTTTAGAAATGTTGGCCCATATTGATAGGATAGCATTTTGTAGTTGATGGAGATTTGTGGGATGCACATCCAGGGCACGAAGCTCCCGTTCCACCACATCCCAAAGATGCTCTATTGGGTTGAGATCTGGTGACTGTGGGGGCCATTTTAGTACAGTGAACGCATTGTCATGTTCAAGAAACCAATTTGAAATGATTCGAGCTTTGTGACATGGTGCATTATCCTGCTGGAAGTAGCCATCAGAGGATGGGTACATGGTGGTCATGAAGGGATGGACATGGTCAGAAACAATGCTCAAGTAGCCCGTGGCATTTAAACAATGCCCAATTGGCACTAAGGGGCCTAAAGTGTGCTAAGAAAACATCCCCCACACCATTACACCACCACCACCAGCCTGCACAGTGGTAACAAGGCATGATGGATCCAGTCAAAGTTGCTCTTCTATCAGCTTGAATCAGTCGGCCCATTCTCCTCTGACCTCTAGCATCAACAAGGCATTTTCGCCCACAGGACTGCCGCATACTGGATGTTTTTCCCTTTTCACACCATTCTTTGTAAACCCTAGAAATGGTTGTGTGTAAAAATCCCAGTAACTGAGTAGATTGTGAAATAAGTAGTGATAAGTGAACAAGTAGTGGGCTTCATTTTAGTAATTAAAGTTAAGACTTCCTGGTGAGTTACAGGATTAAAATTATTAAAGTGCTGAATGCAATGTGCGACAGGGTCTGCTAAGCTAGTATTTGGTTTGTACTGTGATGCTGAGATCTGGGATCTTATATTTTTAATTTTCTCATTGAAGAAGTTCATAAAGTCTGTACTGCTAATATCTGTTGGTATTTTGCACTGTTGATCTGAATTCCATTTGTTAATTTAGCCACTGCTCTAAAAGTACCCTAGGATTTTTATTATTGCTATCTATTAATGTAGAATAGTATTCTGAGCGAGCTTTAAAGAGGGCCTTTTTATATTTATTTACACTCTCTGTCCATGCAATTTGAAAGACATGTAGCTTTGTTGTTCTCCATCTGCGCTCCAGTTTTCGACACTCTAATTTAAGAGCTCGAGTATTTTCATTAAACCAGGGAGAGTTTCTATGTGCTTTGATCACTTTTGTTTTAAGGGGAGCCACTGTGTCCAGAGCATCTCTCAAGGTTACATTATAATGTGATGTTAGCTGATCTAAATTGTTTTCCACGTTTACATTTGATGTTAACTGATCTAAATGGTTTTCCACAATTACACTCGACTTACTCAAGGTATCTATAAATTTTGAAGCAGAATTACAATCTAGATGTCGCACTGTCTTTGTTTTAATCTTCGAGTGCGCTGGCATGGGCAGAACTAAATCAAACGTAATTAAGAAGTGATCGGAAATAACTACATTTAATGGAGTAATATTTAAATTTTGAATTTCAACTTTGTAAGTTATAATTAAATCTAATGTATGGTTATGATTATGAGTTGGACCTTTGACAATCTGACAAAATCCTACTGAATTTAACAAATAAGTAAAACATTTGCTAAAAGTGTCAGTTTCCACATCAATGTGTACATTAAAATCCCCCATCAGTACTACGTGATCATAATTTATAGTCAAATCAGACAGAAGGTTGCTAAATTCAGTCATGAACAATGAATATGGCCCTGGTGGTCTGTAGACTAGCACTATAATTGTGTTGGAATCTGTTTTAATATTTAAAATGAATGCCTCAAAGGATGTAAAGTTGCCTAAATTTTTAGGAGTGATTTGCATTTTGTTACAATGAATTATTCCAAGGCCTCCTCCTCGACCAGAATCTCTAGACTTATGAAGGAACGAGTATCCATCTGGTGACGCCTCAGCTAGGGGAACAGTGTCACATTTACTAAGCCAGGTTTCAGTAAGAAGACACAGATCAGATTTTGTACTTAATATTATATCATTTACCAAAACAGCTTTAGTGCCAAGAGAGCGAATGTTCAATAAACAGCATTTAAAACTGCATGGTTCTTTCTGAACTGCTGATATATTTTTGTTTTAATTTGAATTAAATTTCTATTACAGATGCCCCTGGTGGAGTGTCTGGTTTTATCCCTTGGTCTAATTATACACCTTATTTTTTGGCTATCAATTAATTTATGGTTTGTATCAAGACTAAATTTACCGGATGCCCCACAACAGGGATTATGGGTAACAGCTTCAGGAAAATAACAGGTGGGATAAAGAACAGCCTGTGATGGTGCTCTAATCAGTCAACCAGGCAGTTTTGCTGCCATATTTTGGGATAATACATAAGATCCCCTCCAGTTAGGATGAAGACCATCTCTTCTGAAAAATCCAGGCCTTTCCCAAAAATCATCCCAATTGTTCACAAATGCTATGCTTTTATTTGCACACCAGGTTTCTAGCCAGCAGTGAAAGGAATGCAATCTGCTATAAATCACATCCCGTCTATATTATCTTGGTAAGGGACCAGATACAATTAAATTCCGACATTTTGTTTTAGCTTTGGTGCATAGAGAGATGAAGTTCGCTTTAATACCTCAGATTGCTGTAAATAAATATCATTAGTGCCGACATGCAGCAATAAGGTAGATACTTCATCGTCGGCAACACGGTCCAATGCGGCCTTTATGCCAGAAATCTTGGCCCCTGCAAGGCACTTAACATTAACTGCTGGTTTAACATAGTTTGGAATTCTAACATTCCGCACTATGGAATCGCCAATTATGAGCACTTTATTATTCTCAGTTTCCACAGGCGCTGCGAGAGCTGAGAACCTGTTCTGGGTCCGAATTGGTGACCTGGGTGCTGAGGGACTAAATTTTGGATTCTTAGACCCCCGTCTTACTGTTACCCACTCGCCCTGTGGCTGAATTGGTGCTGCTGATTTCGGCCTCGCACTGACTACAGTGGGACCTGGAGAGACTGAAGCCGAATCAGATGTAGCCGAATTGTCTAAACAAACCGAGTCGATCCAATTTTCGGTTTGCCTAATCGCTATCAGATTCCTAACGCGTCCTCCAATTCGCGTATTTTCCCGACCAACTCTAAATTAACTAAACATTTTTGGCAGGTGAAGCTATCTGCACTGTCGACCGGAAAACCTGAGCTGTACATACTGCAGGACACACAACATATAAACGTGCCCTCGAAGGGCAGAGAGCAGATAGAACTTACATTAAATGTTGAAGTCATCTTTGCCGTTTTATAGGTGCTTCGCGCTTTCCGTGTTCAGCTGAATCACCGTCGCTTTAAGTTTCCACCACCCGCTGAGCAATCGACTTTAATTTCTCACTGCCGGTTATTTCTACTGGTCAGCAGCTGGCTTTACCTCAGGTGAACTTGCTTGGGTGCTTTCGAAGGGCTACGTGCCTGTGGGAGACGCCGCCGCTCTCTGCTTCCGCTCGCTGATCCGCTCTGTGCTTCCGCTCGCTGATCCGCTCTCTGCTTCCGCTCGCTGAGATTGTCTTGACCAGGATCACACCCCTAAATGCATTGAAGGAACTGCCATGTGATTGGTTGATTAGATAATTGCATTAATGAGAAATTGAACATGTGTTCCTAATAATCCTTTAGGTGAGTGTATATATATATATATATATATATATAGTGAGCTGGAGGGCTGACCGCACCCCAAGAAGATACAGACGCCCCTGGGAAAACCCCAACCCTTGTAACACAGACTACCCTCACATTGCTCCTTACCTTCTCACTTGCGCTATAACATGTAAAACAAGCCTTGTGCGATACGCTGCTAACTTAAAAGCCTCATTTAAGCTTTTGAAAAAGAAACAAATGTTTGTTTGCAGTGTTTGAATAAAATTCCTGTTTTCTACAACCACTTGTGTCTCTGTGCAAATCTGTGACCCAAGTGTGACAAGTGGTACCAGGAGTGGGGTTGCACAGATGGATGCCGTCGAAGACTTATTTCAAATTGCTAAAAGTTTTGCACTTAAAGACTGGAAACTAAACATGGATGGCCCAACCATGCACAAATTCAAGATTTGATACATAAAGTGCACTGCTGGTTTGAAGGAGACGTGATGGAAAAAGTTGTCATGAATATACTACTGACCGGGATACCTGCAGTTCTTCGAGATGAATTTCTGTGTCATGATATTAAATCATTAACAATTATGTCCAGACGATTGGAGGGTTCAAAGTCTGCTTGGATCGACGGCAACAACATCGACAAGCTGAAGGACCTGAAAATAGAATGAAATAGAATGGGGTCAGGTAGGACCCTGGGGAATCCAGTCGTAAAAGAGATGTCGATTTCTGGGGAAACAGCAACAATGGGCCGAGGAAACCGTGGACGTCGCAGAGGATATTTCGGAAGTGGAGCCGACCGTAGATGTTTCCGGTGTGATCAACTCGGCCATTTGGCAAGAGAAAGTCGCTTGTCTCCAGCTCAATCAATGGAAGTTGGACTGACCGAGGTTTGTTGCTCAAATATTACATATTCTTCGGATGGAAAAGATGGCTTGTTGATCCCGGTGAAATTGGGGGGGGCAGAGAAATCTCAGCATTGTTAGACTCGGGAAGTGACCTTTGTATTGTGAGACAAGACTGTCTTGATGAACGATGCCTTAGAGACAGACTGTAAAAATACGCTGTGTACATGGTGATGTTAAAGATTATCAGACATTACTTCTTCCTTTAACTTATAGGGGTCGCCACTTTAAGGTTTGGTCTGCCGTTTCAGACTCGTGCCCATGGCCATTACTCATAGGACGGAGAAATGCCCTTTTTCCTAAACTGATTAATAAATATCAGGGACCAGTAGTCCAGTCCACTATTGAACTTATTGGAGGGGGGAGAAGAAGAAACCCAACTTAGATATTGAACCCGATCTCTCCAGTGAGACGGAGGTCACCCCCGTCAATTTTCCAGAATGGGCTGGTCCTTGTACATCTTCCCAGATTGCAAACGCCTCCGAACACAAACCGAGCGTTAACGAACAGTGAGATTTTGTGCGTTTGCAACATACTGATAGCTTATTGGAATATGCATTTAAACAGGCTCGCTCTGCCAATGACTTTTATTACCAAGAGCGTGATTCCGTGGGCAGAACGGTTGCCTTTTCAGAGTGATCTCAGATCATTTAAAGGGGGAATTTATTGAACAACTGGTTGTACCTGAAGCACATAGGGAAGCTGTTTTGCATCTGGCACATTCTCACACCTTGGGAGGGCACCTCAGTGCTGACAAAACCAGAGAGCGGTTATCAAAATGATTTTATTGGCTTATTACGGGAAAAGATGTTGAACGATTTTGTACTTCATGTCCAGACTGCCAGATCGTCTCTGCTTATAAGCCTCCTCGGGCTCCCCTTTGTCCTATGCCCATTTTAGAAGTTCCCTTTCAGTGGGTGGGATTAGATATTGTAGGCCCTTTACCTAAGACTAAGAACTGGTACCAATATTTGCTGGTGTTGGTTGACTATGCAACTATATATCCATCCATCCATTTTGTAACCCGCTGAATCTGAACACAGGGTCACGGGGATCTGCTGGAGCCAATCCCAGCCAACACAGGGCACAAGGCAGGAACCAATCCTGGGCAGGGTGCCAACCCACCGCAGGACGCAACTATATACTCTGGAATAAATAAAGCATTCGACAGTGTTAATTCTCCCTGACACCGTGAGATGGAGACTGGACCATCTGTTAGCAGTTTTTTTGTTATGAATGGTGCTTCCAAAACTGTATTGGAAAAGATCTTTATATTTAAATGTGATGGTTACCCCCAGATACTTAAACTGTTTTGACATTATAATTTTAAATCCAGACATCTCATGACATTCTTCTAGTGTGTTTAAGGCTAATAGCAAAGGTGATTGTCGTCTGATGCATAAACAAGCAAATTGTCTGCATATAGTTATAATTTATGTTCTCTAATAATTCCCTTTATCTCAGGGTTCATTCTAAAGATGAATAGCCAGTAGCTCAATGGATAATGCAAAAAGCATTGGTGAAAGTGAACACTTTTGTTGATTACCTCTTTCTAATATAAAATATTTAGTTTTTGTGTTATTGATGTCGACTGAGGCTTGCAAACTGATACAGACTCATTTAATCCATGCAAATATTCAGGAGCCAAGCCTGAATCTATGCATTGTAGTAAATAGATAATCCCATGCAACTCTTTCAAAGACATTTTCTCTGTCTAAAGATAAATAAACTTTGGGTAAATTGGATTTTATGAGAGAGTACATTATGTTTTTGATGCCAAAGGCTCGAGGCTTAGTGTCTGCCCTTAATAAAGACAGTTTGATCTTCTGACATTACCAAGGAAAGCTTTCTCATTTCAACTAGCTAAAACTTTCACTAGTATGCTAACATCATTATTAAGGAATGAAATTGGTCTATATGATACACACATAGTTGTAAGTCTATCTATCTATCTATCTATCTATCTATCTATCTATCTATCTATCTATCTATACTGTATACACACACATTATTAATATATATGTGTGTGTGTATTTGTTTTTTTTTTGGAAAAATTATTATTAATGCTTATTGAAATGTTTGGGGTAAAATTTTGCTCTCCTTTGTTTTAAGAAATAGTAGCCAGCTTAGTTGAGAATTTTGTAGAAAATTCGTCGTAGTCGTCTAGGTCTGCAACTTTCACACATTGGAATGAGCTGATGGTATCTCATATTTCTGAATGTGTCAGTTGTTTTTTAAGTTCTTCAGCGCTCAAAAGCTGGAACTGTGGTGTTTGCAATTTATTAAAAAAACTCCTTAGCTTGTGTCTTATCTTCTTTACACTGAGAGGAGTATAAGAACTTATAATACTCCTTAAATTTGTCAGTTATCTCTTAATGTTCCCTGATTTTATTATCAGCTGTGTAAGTAATTTTTATTATAGTATTAAGAACTTCCTACTTGTGGATTTGTTAAGCTAGAATAGTATGAGGGTTTTCTACATGTTCATGATAATGACATTGCGATTTAAAAACAAGTTGTTCAGTTTCTCTTGTTGTCAGGAGATTATATTCACATTGCAAAATTAGCCTTTTTAATAGTAAGCATTATTATGAGATCTGAAATATTCATAATCTATTCTGAAAATCCCTTTAAACAGTTCTGAAACCTTCATAGTCTTTAATGGAGAACCACCAAAAAGTAACAATGAAGTCTATCATTTTCCTAACAGTAATTTTCAATTCTCTCTCTCTCTCTCTCTCTCTCTCTCTCTCTCTCTCTCTCTCTCTCTCTCTCTCTCTCTCTCTCTCTCTCTCTCTCTATATATATATATATATATATATATATATATATATATATATATATATATATATTCTTAATATATATATATATACTAAGAATATTCATATTGTTCTTTTGCTTAAGCATTAATTAATTTCTTATATTACCTACTGTATGTATGTCTGTCATGCTAAACTTTCATTCTCACTATTGCTCATATTTGTTCTTACCGTTAACACTGCTGTTATTTTTCTTGTCAGTGTTACATGCCTCTCCCTACTTCAGAATTTGTATTCAACTACTTTCATTGTTAATGAGTAAATATTAGCAATACCCATTAAGTCTGCAGGCTTCTTGTAACAAGGAAATATCTGAAAATACTTTTAATATTTTTAACTTGAACAACCAGGAAGTTCAGCACAGAGAAGCCTAGTCTCATATTTAATAACTCTAGGATATTCATAGTGTTTGGATATCAGGTAAATTATTAACACAATAAATTGTTCAAATGAGGTGTGTATATATTGAATGACTTTCCACTGAACACTGCATCCATGACTGCAAAGAAAGAATTAAATTCCCCAAAGACTGTAAATCAGGATGAAGAATTATATAAGTAACAATTAGCATTTTTACATGTGCTTCAATAACCTGATTATTCAGAGAAACTTGATTTCTAAACTGCCATTTAAACCCTTGTTCCAGTCAGAGAAATCAAGGTCTTGGCCAATGAGAAATCGATTTAACAAACCTAGATTTCTTCACAAATAATATGATTATATGACCAAGTAAACCGATAACCAGGATACTGTTAAGGATTTTGTAGTATGTGCATGTATATTACACTATGTTAGCCCATGCATGTATTTGGCACACACTTTCAACAGCCACAGGTAGAGGCGTCCATTAAATAAATTCCCATGAGCAAATGTTCTGGCAATCACATTATTCTTTCCCCAGGCTGAATTAATCTGTCTCAGTATTTCAGAAGTTGCTAAATTTGTGTTTATGAACTGAATGTATAGTGCTAAGCTCAGCAACAGAATCTTGAGAGCAGCAGAGTAACATATTAAATGTAACATGCATTAAGTTATCCAATTACTTTTTAATGTAACAAGTAACATAATGCAATACTAATCAAACTGAAGTAAAAATACCAGCATTATTATTATCCCAACAGCACTGAGTGTAAGGCAAGAAACACACATACCAGGGGCCTCATGTATAAACAGTGCGTATGCACAAAAATGTTGCGTACTCCCGTTTCCACTCTCAAATCGCGATATATAAAATCTAAATTTGGCATAAAGCTATGCACATTTTCACGTTAGCTCAAACCCTGGCATAAGCAAGTTTTACCAGTTTCTAGATTTTGGCAGCACTTAGTTTTTATTACTATTATTATTATAATTATTAGTAATAGTAGTAGTAGTAGTAGTAGTAGTAGTAGCATTATGGATCTTATTGTCTACTAGCTAATTTAGTCATACTAGCCAACCCGCGGCGTACCATACGCATAATCCGGCCGATTTTTTAATGATTTTTAAGCACAGGGAGAAAATTTACATTTGAAAAATCGGTAATGTAATAAATCAGCAAGAAAAGTAACATTGCAACAATGCACGGAACGAACTAACACACAATCGTCCGTGACTGAAAACTGGCGGACCCTCATCGCGCCTTCTCCTGCCAGATGGAGGGATGCGAGTGCACTGCGCTCTGTCCACTCGGCTCCCTCCGTCATGCTAGTCTGCTGATTTCTCGTTCAGAATGCACTGCCCGCTCATGTGCCCACCTCCAACTCGTCACTGGAGTCGTTGTCGCCTTTACACAGTCCAGATGCACATGTGACTCACGTAGACGTTTCATTGCTCTGTGCGGTTTTGGCTGCTTTTCTATATATAATCCGCCAAGACACCCAACCACGGTAGTAGCGAGGTGGGAGGAGGGTGTGCACAAAGGGTAGGGACGCAACCAGTAGGAGCGTATGAGTCGCACTTAGTGGGAATTCCACGGTTTGCAGCCTGAATGGGGTTCAACGGCTTACCCACGCCTCTCTGCGCCAGGTAGACACACGCTCAATCTCATGCATAATTATTAATTGAATGCTAAACACTTCTGGAAAGACACGGTTGTCTAAAACGGGTTGGTGTGAGAATACAACAGTAAGTGAATGAAAAGATGGAACTCTGGAGAGAGCAAAATACAACACAATAGTGAACCCACGGCATAACAAATGGTGCATAATTATTTATTGATGGTTGAACACTTCTGGAAAGACACAGTTGTCTAAAAAGGGAGGGTTTGAGGATACAACAGAAAGTGAATGAAAAGATGGAACTCTTGAGAGAGCAACATATAATTGTCCGTGAGTGAAGAAGACGCATGTTTGTCGTGGATGTGAATTGCTGTATGTAGGGTGAAAAAGAGTTTGCTATGGTGCAAGGTGGCTCGGAGGTACATGAGTAAATGACGCCGTTCTTTCTGTGTCGTCGCGCCCGAGTTGGTGGGCGTGGCTCTGCAAGTTGTCGTCGTATCCAATTGTCTTGGAGTTGGTGGGCGTGGCTCCTCCCTGCGTACGCCATAGGTATCTTACTTGTCGGCGGCTTAGTGAATCCATACCCCTTCCGGTGTGCTTTCCATCGGTGTTTTGCCTTTCCATGGGTGTCTTGCCTTAGTGAATTATATATATAGATATATGTGTGTGTGTATGTATGTATGTATGCGTATATATATGTATGTGTGTATATATATGTATATTTATCTGTATGTATGCATGTGTATATGTATATATGTATATGTGTGTGTGTATGTATGTATATGTATGTGTATATATATGTTGATACTAGAAAAATACCCGCGCTTCGCAGCGGAGAAGTAGTGTGTTAAAGAAATAATGAAAAAGAAAAGGAAACATTTTAATAATAACGTAACATGATTGACAATTTAATTGTGTTGTCATTGTCATGAGTGTTGCTGGCATATATATATATATATACTACAGCATATTGTGATAAAGTTCATTATTTTCTGTAATGTACTGATAAACATTAGACTTTCATATATTTTAGATTCATTACACACAACTGAAGTAGTTCAAGACTTTTATTGTTTTAATATTGATGATTTTGGCATACAGCTCATGAAAACCGAAAATTTCTATCTCAAAAAATTACCATATCATGAAAAGGTTCTCTAAACGAGCTATTAACCTAATCATCTGAATCAACTAATTAACTCTAAACACCTGCAAAAGATTCCTGAGGCTTTTAAAAACTCCCAGCCTGGATCATTACTCAAAACCGCAATCATGGGTAAGACTGCCGACCTGACTGCTGTCCAGAAGGCCATCATTGACACCCTCAAGCAAGAGGGTAAGACACAGAAAGAAATTTCTGAACGAATAGGCTGGTCCCAGAGTGTTGTATCAAGGCACCTCAGTGGGAAGTCTGTGGGAAGGAAAAAGTGTGGCAGAAAACGCTGCACAACGAGAAGAGGTGATAGGACCCTGAAGAAGATTGTGGAGAAGGACCGATTCCAGACCTTGGGGGACCTGCGGAAGCAGTGGACTGAGTCTGGAGTAGAAACATCCAGAGCCACTGTGTACAGGCGTGTGCAGGAATTGGGCTACAGGTGCCGCATTCCCCAGGTCAAGCCACTTTGAACCAGAAACAGCGGCAGAAGCGCCTGACCTGGGCTACAGAGAAGCAGCACTGGACTGTTGCTCAGTGGTCCAAAGTACTTTTTTCGGATGAAAGCACATTTTGCATGTCATTCGGAAATCAAGGTGCCAGAGTCTGGAGGAAGACTGGGGAGAGGGAAATGCCAAAATGCCTGAAGTCCAGTGTCAAGTACCCACAGTCAGTGATGGTCTGGGGTGCCATGTCAGCTGCTGGTGTTGGTCCACTGTGTTTTATCAAGGGCAGGGTAAATCCAGCTAGATATCAGGAGATTTTGGAGCACTTCATGCTTCCATCAGCTGAAAAGCTTTATGGAGATGAAGATTTCATTTTTCAGCACGACCTGGCACCTGCTCACAGTGCCAAAACCACTGGTAAATGGTTTACTGACCATGGTATTACTGTGCTCAATTGGCCTGCCAACTCTCCTGACCTGAACCCCATAGAGAATCTGTGGGATATTGTGAAGAGAAAGTTGAGAGACACAAGACCCAACACTCTGGATGAGCTTAAGGCCGCTATCGAAGCATCCTGGGCCTCCATAACACCTCAGTAGTGCCACAGGCTGATTGCCTCCATGCCACGTCGCATTGAAGCAGTCATTTCTGCAAAAGGATTCCCGACCAAGTATTGAGTGCATAACTGAACATAATTATTTGAAGGTTGACTTTTTTTGTATTAAAAACACTTTTCTTTTATTGGTCGGATGAAATATGATAATTTTTGAGATAGGAATTTTGGGTTTTCATGAGCTGTATGCCAAAATCATCAATATTAAAACAATAAAAGGCTTGAACTACTTCAGTTGTGTGTAATGAATCTAAAATATATGAAAGTCTAATGTTTATCAGTACATTACAGAAAATAATGAATTTTATCACAATATGCTAATTTTTTGAGAAGGACCTGTATATATATATATATATACACACGCACATATAAACATATATATACACACACACACATATATACATATATATCTACATATCTACTGTATAAACACATATATATATATATATATTTACATTTACATATATATATATTAGGGGTGGGACTCGATTAAAAAAATTAATCTGATTAATTAGAGGCTGTGTAATAATTAATCTTCATTAATCGTATGTAATCACACATGAAAATTTGCCCCAAATCGCAAATGTTTTTTTTTTAATTTAAAAGGGTTTTAGTGGGTGACAGAATCAAATAATAGACATGGACATGAATATTGTAAACTCAAGTTCTTTTAATTTCTGAACAAAAAAACTGCATTTCAGTTCAAAACAGAAACAAAAATATCAGCCCTGGCTAAAATTGGGCAGACTTAAAAATAAAGTGGTATTTTAAGTACTTTGAGTACATTTTCAGAATGGTATTGTCTTTAAATAATAATAACAAAAATTTCAACATTAAGTGCAGTTTTTCTTCTTAAAAAAATAAGTCAGAAACATAAAAGGTAATTTGACGAGCTTCACCTTTAAACTCTGAGTAACCTTAGCCAAAATTATTTTGTACATTAGGCTAAAACAGTGTGATCATTGAAAATTTTGTAATTAGATGTAATTAGAATTACTAACGGTCACGGAAGTCCAGTGATCCCCAATAAGAGCCACAAAGTCTGCTTTCTGTAATGCATCTAATTTTGCTTGCTTTTCAGTGTGCACAAAACCATGCTTTTATCAAGGCTTCCGTCGGGGAGTCTTTTGAAATGAAATTTTCCTCCGATCAGTCCTAGGAACACGCTTAATTCCGACTGTAATATTTTTGTAGCTCTGATGTGTGCATCAATGTAATCGATATACCAGGAAATCATGCATTGACAAAAGTTCCTCTTTGCTTGGAATGCAAAGTGTGATTAAATGCGTTATTTTTTTAACGCGTTATGGAGTACATGCATCAAAGCTTCTCAGTTGTGCTTGTGCTAAGAAAAGGAAACATTTTAAAAATAACATAACATGATTGTGAATGTAATAGTTTTGTGACCGTTATGAGTGTTGCTGTCATCAAGGATTTGATTATAATTTCTTTCAATCAGGTTTGTATTTGGACAGTTTGCACAAAACCACGCTTTTATCAAGGCTTCCGTCGGGTAGTCTTTTGAAATGAAATTTGCCCCTGATTAGTCCTAGCAACACGCTTTCTTTCAACTCTTACATTTTTGTAGCTCTGATGTGTGCATCAATGTAATCGATGTACAGTGGAACCTCGGTTCACGAACGTCCCGGTTCACGTACAACTCGGTTCACGACCAAAAAGATCGCCAAACTTTTGCCTCGGTTCACAACCACACACTCGGTTTACGAACAAGTCAGGTTCCCTTGCCTGCCTGCAAGCTGAGCTGAAAGAGAGAGAGAAAGAGAGAGAGAGAAAGGGCGAGCGAGCATGTGCCTGCTAGGGAGGGGGAGGAGGAGATTGCTTCACGTGTTTGCTGAACAAGCCAGTTTCCCTTGGGTCCTCAGTTGAGAGAGAGAGAGAGAGAGAGCAAGAGCGAGGAGCACGTGCCTGCTGGGAAGGGGGAGGAGGAGATTGCTGCACGTGTTTGCCTGCCTATCTGTAGGCTGTAGTGCAAGCGAAACCATCCCCCTCCCCCCACAGGCAGCCTGAGAGAGAAAGAGAGCTGCCATGCTTTTTCATTTAAGCAAAGCCGCTCCTTGTTCATTGTTTTCAATAAGACGTGCACTCTCTTTGTGCTCTACAGTATTTCATGTGCTTTTGCAGTTAACTATGGCTTCTAAGCAAGTGGAGAGTGGTCAGAAGAAAGTTTTGAAGAAAATTGAAATCGAAGTAAAGAAAGAAATTACAAAAGGTGGAAAAATGTTTACCAGTTTACTCATTTACCAATCGGAGAACCCTCGTGCTTTCAAGCAGCATAATGTAAACAAAGCCAGACTGCCAGTAATGTGGAGGGTCACAAGAACGTTCTTTTTGGAATGGCTGCATGAGGCTTTCACTCCCAACAGCTAAAAGCACCAGAAACCCAAGAAATCACAAGAGAGAAAACACCTGAAGGAAAACACTTCATGCCAGAACTCGTTTCATGCAAGGTTAGTTTTCTTGGTGGTTTTTGTATTATGGATTTTTCAAAAGTAATTTTTTTAGTTCATAATGCGATTTGTTGCAATGTTATTTTTCTCTTTTTTCAAATGTTCGCTTTTTCCTTGTGCTTAAAACTCATGAAAGGTTTACGGATGGAGTTTTTCATAGCGCGATTAGGTGCGATATTACATTTCTCTTTTCAAATGTTCGCTTTTTTCCTTGTGCTTAAAACTCATTAAAAATTGTTTACATGGAGGACTTCATCGTGTGATTTGTTGCAATGTTACTTTTTTGGTTGCTTGCGAGTTGGTTTTTAAATGAAGTTCGGATTTGTGCGATGTTTTTTTGTGCTGTGCTTAAAACTCATTTTAAAAACATTGTTTACAGCGATCAGGCTTTAGGTTTAATAGCGTGATCTCCTGCAATCTTACTTTTTTGTTTGCTTGTGAGTTGGTTTTTGCAAGCGCTTCGGATTTTTTTTTCTGCTGTGCTTAAAAGTCATTTTAAAAAAAATGCTGCACGAGCACGTGCTACAGAGAGATTAGAGAGCGGGCAGCTGACAGGGAAGGGATTGGGGGGACGGATAGGTGTGTGTGTGTGTGTGCGCTCGCGTTACACAGAGAGCTCGTGAGCCAGCCTGCTCCTGTAGCTGAGGTAGGGAGGGGTTTTGGTGGTGTGTGTGCTACAGAGAGAGCGCTGCGTGGCGAGCCAGCTCCTGTAGCTGATCAGGGAGCCTGGGTGTTTTGTGTCAGTGTTATTCAATGTTTTTACATTAGTTTACAATTACACTGTGGATTCTATGGTGTAATTAACTATATTTGTGCTTAATCTTTACATATTTTTACATATTTACATACAGTTTGTACGGTCTGGAACGGATTAATTGTATTTACATACAATCCTATGGGGGAAACTGCTTCGGTTCACGACCAACTCGGTTTACGACCAAAGTTCTGGAACGAATTATGGTCGTGAACCGAGGTTCCACTGTACCAGGAAATCATGCACTGACAAAAGTTCCCCTTTGCTTGGAATACAAAGTGTGATTAAATGCGTTATTTTTTTTAACGCGTTATGGAGTACATGCATCGAAGCCTCTCAGCTGTGCTTGTGCTAAGAAAAGGAAACATTTTAAAAATAATGTAACATGATTGTCAAAGTAATAGTTTTGTGACCATTATGAATGTTGCTGTCATCAAGGATTTGATTATCATTATTTCTTGCAATCAGGTTCGTATTTGGAGGATGTGTTGTGTTCAAGTTATATTCCGTGTCAACCGTTGTAAGGATAACCGGTTTCATTCATCGAAGTGATCACCACCCAAATCGGTACTCGTCAATGTAAGATGTTCAACAGGCATTCCCGGGATTAAGTTGTGGAAATTGCCTGCGAACATTTAGCGGTAGCGTGAGTATAAACTTAATTTAATCTTTTCCAGTCCTGCAAAGTCAGTTAACGTGAGCCGCTCGGAGTACATGCATCAAAGCTTCTCAGCTGTGCTTGTGCGATCTCGCGATGTCAACGGGTTTATTTAATGTTAGCTAAGACCCAGCACTTAAAAGTTTCTTGCTACAGCAATTTTAACTCCGTTACAAAGTGATCCAAAGTCTCGTTTATACCTCATGTCTTTACATTAAACTTGTATCTCGCGAATACCACATTCGTCGTAGGCATGACAAACGGCAGCGGGAGTGTGTGTGTTTATAAACTTAATTTAAACTTATGGTTCACACCGTGCTTTGTTTCAGCAGTAGCTGCACTTATGAATATGCTTATATGCATCACTCGCTTTATAATCTTTTGCTGCCTTCTCAATTGTGAAATGGCATTTTTTGTTCAGCGCTCTTTGGAGCTCTTCCTTGTTTTCTACGTACTGCGTTCACAGTCATTTCACGTGATTACGTGGGAGGTGTGATGATGTCAGACGCAACTCCGCCCCCCATGGCCATCGAGCTGAAGTCCATTACAGTATATGGAGAAAAATAGGTTCCAGTTATGACCATTACGCGTAGAATTTCGAAATGAAACCTGCCCAACTTTTGTAAGTAAGCTGTAAGGAATGAGCCTGCCAAATTTCAGCCTTCTACCTACACGGGAAGTTGGAGAATTAGTGATGAGTCAGTCAGTCAGTCAGTGAGGGCTTTGCCTTTTATTAGTATAGATGTGTATATATGTATATATATGTAGATCTGTATATATATATATATATATATATAGATATGTGTATGTGTAGATATGTGTATATGTAGATATGTATATATGTTTATATATGTGTGTGTGTGTGTGTGTGTATTGTCACGCACACGCGAGTAGGAGACCGCGGACGGATCTTAACACACCTGGGAAGACATTCGCCGACAGGGAATGGCGGGATACTAACTTTCTCCCTCTGCTTTCTTTCAGGAAAAAAGACGCTCCGCCACCATAAGCCGGGTTTGCCCGCAGTGCATTACTTCCGCCCTTCCTCCTCCATCTTTCCCTGACGTCATCGATCCCATCCTCCCCCACGGTTCCTTCCCAGCATTCCTCCACTTCCGGCTCTTCCCTCATAAAATGGCCGCCGACACCATGTTTCGGTGTCGCGCATTAACTGATATTTGGTTTATGTATTTTGACCTTTTTGCTTTTTATACTGTGGAGAATTTTAAAGTATACGGGGCCGGAAACCCCAAACCTTTATGTTGTGTCCTGATTCGTTTGTTACAGTGGCGTAGTCGGCAGGATAGAAGATCCGAAAAAATGACATAAGCACAGGACCTAAATACCGTGCTACAGGGGATGAACACTCAGATACTTTCCCTTTCCCCTCACTTTCTCAAACCGGAGATCCTGGCAGGCTACGGTATCACGCCGGGCCAGCAGGCGGAAGAGTGGCGGAGCTGGCAATTTGACCCAGAAAAACCCGCCCGAGCACAGGCCTTCGAATTCTGGGGCAAAATGGGGCGGTGGCTACGGCCTGAGGGACCCCAGGCCCGGAAGGTAGTTGAGCAGGTGGCCTGTAAGGGCTTGGTCAATGCAATGCCCAGTTCCCTCGCCCAGCAGGTCCGGCGGCATCCCTATAAGGACATGCCAGGACTCCTGGAAGTCCTCGAGCTTCAGCTCGCGGTCTTCCGAGTCGGGGGGTCAGAGAGGCCAGCTCGTGGGAACCAACAGGGACGGGCGGCCACCCCCGAGCCCCCTCGACGCGCTGCAGAAGCGCCTTAAAGGCCAAAAGAAAAGCCGGCCTCTCCGCGCTGTTACAAATGCGGTGAGACCGGCCATCTGCTGCCAACCTGTCCCCTGAACATCGCTGCGGAGCTGATGGACTGCACCTGGGCATCAACGGTTAGGTACTGTACCCCGTCGCATCCCTTGGCAAGTCCGAACATGGGAATGGTGTTATTAAATGGGCACGCGGTGGTGGCTTTGTTCGACTCCGGCAGCAACATAACCATTGTGGCTCGCCGTTATGTATTACCGCGACAGTGGCTGAAACAGCACCTACAAGTCACTTGTGTGCATGGAGGGACCAAGTCGTATCGTTCCGCACAATGTTATATCACCTGGAAGGGGGAGTTAACTAAGTTGATGGTCGCTGTGTTGCCCGAACCCCCCTATCCGGTGGTTTTGGGACATGACTGGTCGGAAAAAAATTTCGGTAAGATATACACCGCTCCCGGGGCCTCGTTGGATCTGGTTATGAGGGGGCAAGGCGCCCCTCCCGTGGTCTCCACGCCATGCTCTGGGGCAGGCCCTAATGGAGCTGGCACCTCGGGGACATTTCCTTGGCGACGGACCCTGACCCGGAGGAATCCGCTGGGGAAGGGACTAGCCAGGGAACTCTTCCGGTGTCCAGGTCACAAGACCCTCTGAGTAGCTTGGATCACCAATTTCGATCTACGCCGGCCTCATTTAAGAGGGAGCAGTGGAACGATGATTCCCTGCGGTTTTCCCGGAATGCGGTGGTTCTGCCAAACAGCTCACAAGCCGACGGTTCCATACCACGCGAGCCCTTTTTTGTGCTTGAAAATGATCTGTTGTATCGGGTGGTAACCCACGAGGGTGAGGTGCGGAAGTTGCTGCTAGTTCCACGTACCTTCCGGCGGGAGGTATGCGAATTAGCCCACGCTCACCTCCTTGGCGCCCACCTCGGGGCCAAAAAGACCTTGGAGAGGATTAAGCTCTGTTTTTACTGGCCTGGGATTAACGAGGAGGTCCAGCGCTTCTGCCAATCCTGTCCAGAGTGTCAGACCCGCCAGATTCCTAGAAGGGACCGCGCTCCTCTCGTCCCTATACCCCTGATCGATGTCCCCTTCAACAGAATAGGGGTCGACCCCTGGAGCCCTCAAACCGTGGCCATAAATACATATTGGTTATGGTGAATTACGCCACCAGATACCCGGAGGTGGTTCCCCTGCGCTCCACTAACACCAAAAACATTGCACGGTAATTAGTCAATTTATTTTCCAGAGTGGGAATACCCAAAGAAGTCCTCACGGACCAGGGTACACCCTTTACCTCGGATACGTTCAGGGAGGTGGCCAAATTACTCAGAATAAAGCACTTGAAAGCGTCTGTCTATCACCCGCAGACCGACAGGTTGGTGGAGCGGTTTAACCAGACGCTTAAGCAGATGCTCCGCAAAGTAGTCGACCCGGACAGCAGGAACTGGGATCAGCTCCTCCCGCTCGTGCTTTTTGCCTACCAGGAGGTACCTCAGGCCTCTATGGGCTTCTCCCCCTTCGAATTGTTGTATGGGCGACAACCCCGAGGCATTTTGGACATACTAAAAGAGGGCTGGAAGGCTGAGGCCCTTCCCTCCTCTAACATATTGGAGTATGTGGTGCAACTGCGTGACAGGCTCACAAAAATCAGACTCCTCCTGAAAGACCACGTGACTCGTGCGCAGGCAGCGCAGGCCCGGTGTTACAATCGCAACTCCGTCCTCCGGGAGTTCCACCTGGGGGATCGAGTTATGGTGCTCGTTCCTACCTCCCACTCCAAATTGCTCGCTCACTGGCAAGGACCATACGAGGTTAAGGAAAGAAAGGGACTCGTCGACTATTTGGTGAAACAGCCCAATCTTTGACCGAGTGAGAGGATCTACCATGTAAACTTGAAACCTTGGAAAGACAGGGAGGAGCATCCCAACTCCCATAGGTCCCTCTCCCTCTTCTCATGCACGACTGCCCTTAACCTCGGTGATGAGCTAACACCCAAACAGCGGCAGGAGTTAACCCAGGTGACCCGAGCCATCCCCGAAGTAGTGAGCGAGTCGCCTGGCCAGACCTCGCTGATTGCACATGACATAGTCACAGACCCCGGTGTTATCGTCCGGGAGAGACCCTAGAGACTCCCAGTGGCAAAACGCGTGGAAGTGGAATTAGAGGTGCAACGAATGTTGGACATGGACTTTATTGAGGAGAGCCATAGCCCCTGGTCCAGCCCTATCGTCCTCGTTTCCAAGCCAGATGGCTCCTGGAGATTTTGTAACAACTTTAGACATCTGAACCAGGTCTCCAAATTTGATGCCTACCCGATGCCCCACATTGACGACCTGCTTGAGCGGCTGGGTATGGCTCGATACTCAACTACTCTTGACATGACGAAAGGGTATTGGCAAATTCCCTTAACGGCATCCGCAAAAGAAAAAACGGCCTTTAGCACTCCTAGCGGGCACTGGCAATACAAGGTCCTCCCATTTGGGCTGCACGGGGCCCCAGCGACCTTTCAACGTCTGGTGGATAGAGTGCTGAAACCACACCAGTCCTATAGTGCCACCTACCTGGATGACGTCGTCATCTATTCCGGCACCTGGGAGGAGCATCTATTGCAGGTCTCTGCTGTCCTCACGACACTAGCTAAAGCCAGCCTCCGAATAAACCCTCAAAAGTGTTTTTTTGGCTTAAAGGAGGCCAAATATTAAGGCTACCTCGTGGGACGGGGACAGGTGAGACCACAGTGTTCAAAAATCAAAGACATCTTGGAATGGCCCTGTCTGAATACCAAGAGGCAGGTGCAGGCTTTCTTGGGGTTAGCGGGGTACTACCGCCGGTTCGTGCCCCGTTTCTCCGAAAGGGCAGCACCCTTGACCAATTTAACAAAGAAGGGCGCTCCCTTATACGTGGTATGGAACGACAAGGCGGAACACGCATTCAGTGACCTAAAGAAGGCCCTAACATCGGCACCTGTATTGAGGACGCCCGATTTTGAGCTTCCTTTTATTCTCCAGACCGATGCTTCGGACACAGGCCTGGGCGCCGTGTTGAGCCAAAGCGTCGACGGTGTCGAGCATCCTGTAATGTACTTAAGCCGGAAACTGATGGATCGAGAGACCCGGTATGCGGCAGTGGAGAGGGAGGCCTTGGCCATTAAGTGGGCGGTGACCCATCTCCGTTATTACCTGCGAATTCACTCTGGTGACTGATCACGCTGCACTTCAGTGGATGTCCCTACATAAAGAGTCGAATCCGCGGGTCACCAGGTGGTTTCTGGATTTACAACCATATAAGTTCACCGTCACTTATCGTCGGGGCACCCTTCAGGCCAATGCCGATGCCCTCTCTCGTATCCACGACCTCTCGGTTAGGTCCGCCCGACCTGACGGTTTTGGACTAAGGGGGGGATCTTGTCACGCACGCGCGAGTAGGAGACCGCGGACGGATCTTAACACACCTGGGAAGACATTCGCCGGCAGGGAATGGCGGGGTACTAACTTTCTCCCTCTGCTTTCTTTCAGGAAAAAAGATGCTCCGCCACCATAAGCCGGGTTTGCCCGCAGTGCGTTACTTCCACCCTTCCTCCTCCATCTTTCCCTGACGTCATCGATCCCATCCTCCCTCACGGTTCCTTCCCAGCATTCCTCCACTTCCGGCTCCTCCCTCATAAAATGGCCGCCGACGCCATGTTTCGGTGTCGCCCATTAATTGATATTTGGTTTATGTATTTTGACCTTTTTGTTTTTTATACTGTGAAGAATTTTACAGTATACGGGGCCGGAAACCCCAAACCTTTATGTTGTGTCCTGATTCGTTTGTTACAATATATATATATGACAGCAACACTAATAACAGTGACAAAACAATTACATTGACAATCATGTTACGTTATTTTTAAAATGTTTCCTTTTCTTTTTTATAACTTCTTTAACACACTACTTCTCCGCTGTGAAACGCGGGTATTTTGCTAGTCTATACTAATAAAAGACAAATCCCTCACTGACTGACTGACTGACTGACTGACTCATCATTAATTCTCCAACTTCCCGTGTAGATAGAAGGCTGAAATTTGGCAGAATCATTCCTTACATCTTACTTACAAAAGTTAGGCAGGTTTCATTTCGAAATTCTACGCATAACGGTCATAACTGGAACCTACTTACGTACATACTGTATATATGGCTATAGCCTGCAGCTCGGTCGCCATGTGAGGCGGAGTTGTGTCCCTCATCGTCACGCCTCCCATGTAATTGAGTGCCTGCCCATATAAGGCCGTCCGCAGCAGCAATCCAGTAGACATGCTGCCGCTAAATATTCGCAGGTGAAGGACTGTGCTTATGCAAACGAAGATGAGATGGTCAGGGATAGACTAGTGTTTGGCACAAACTCAGCGAAAGTGTGAGAAAAACTCTCTTAGTTAACATTAAATAAAGACGTGGACATCGCAAGATCTCACAAGATAGCACAGCTGAGAACCTTCGATGCATGTACTCCGAGTGGCTCACGTGAACTGACTGTGAACGCAGTACGCAGAGAACAAGCAAGAGCTCCAAAGAGCGCTGAACAAAAAACGCATTACACAATTGAGAAGGCAGCTAAAGAATATGAAGGGAGTGACGCATACAAGCATATTCATAAGTGCAGCTACTGCGGAAACAAAGCACGGTGTAAACAATACTATCCACTTGCAGAGCCACAGCACCATACGTCACCGCAGTTTTAGACCCGCAGTTGTAGACGGAAGTGACGTTTCAGGACTGACTTCGTAACATTACTTTCGGAAGGTTTCGTCCGGTCTCGGCAAGTAAGTCTTCTCCAAATCAGAACTGACGTCACTGCAGTTTGAGGATGGAAAATCGGAAGATAACTTTTGGTTGGTTTCGGCAGGTCTTGGGAAAGCCCGGAAAGTAACATCAGGTCAAGGACCCGTTCAGAAATTAAAAGATAAAACTGAGAAGGAAAAACAGTACAACAGACTAAATAATACACATCCTTGTGAAGTTCAAGTTCAAATGTTAATATACTATTAACATTTACGTCGTGTTCAGGTCTGTGGGAACCATTTAACATATCGACAAAATTAAAATCGTTAAGATGTGTCATTTGAAAATGTTTTTTTGTTTACATTCATGAAACGAAATATACAATATACAGTAATTACAATGTTTTCACCACGTTAGATTTTAGTAAAACGTTAATGATAAAAGTGATTACATTTTTTAAAATGTACTATGCATGCGTGCAATATTGTTCTAAACCAATTTAGAATAAACATTTTAGCCAATCTAATACTTTTAAACATGTATGTGAAGTAAACAGCAATACATGTTATACACTGAATTATGCTATATATTGCCTTACATAGAACTGCTCTAGTTTTTGTCACTTATTATTATAAGCCACCAAAAAATACTATTAATAACCCTAATTTATTTATATAGCACCTTTCCTATGCCCAAAATTCTGAAAGAACAAGACCTATATAACATTGACTACAAATATCTCCACTATATAAAGATAAATACAGGATATAAAAAACATTCAAATAGAATAAAAGACAATAATCCAGACTAAAATACAACATATAATACTACAAAAACAACATGAACAAATATCGTAATTTGTGATAATGCAAACCCCGAGTGCCTGGACAGATAGAGGGGGTAAATTGAAAGAAGGGGCAGAATGTCAGGTCTGTTTAATATCTTCTTAAACAAATGAATTAAAAACAAATGAATGGAGTCAGCTGATGTCATTAATTTTGGGAGGTCACTCCACAGTCAGGGCACTATATACAGCTGAAGGCCCTGCTGTCACCCACAGAGTGCAGGTTAGTGGGGGGCACAGAATGAGAGGTCCTTAGTGGGCAGGTCAATAACAGAATTTGATATTCAATCCTGTAAGACACAGGGAGCAGTGAAGGTGCAGTAGGATAATAATAATAATAATTCATTACATTTATATAGCGCTTTTCTCAGTATGGCTGGGATGTGCTTGCTGCCGGTGGTCCGTGTCAGGACTCTTGCAGTTGAGTTTTGAATCAGCTGGAGCTGTGGTATATGATTAGAAGTGGCACCTGCCAGTAGTGACTAACAACAATGCTGGATGTGATAACAGCAGGGACAAGATTCTCACCATTAGAAAAGGACAGGAATGAGCAAACATAAGAAAGGTCACACAGGTGGAAGTTTCTTAATATGGCTTACATGGGTGAAATAAGAAAAAGAGGAATCAAAGTGACACCAAGATTCTTTGCAGTAAAAGGACATCTGATGAGATCATCACCCAGAATGGTAAAAAAGAGGAGCTTGTTTTCTTAAGTTGCACTTTAGTGCCACTTTGCAGGAGTTCAGTTATGTTGAATTTAAAGAGTTTTGCTCTGTTCAGGTTTTAATTTTAATTTAATTTCACTGAAGCAAGTTGTGAGCTGAGAAGGCTGTGATGAAGTGTCACTTTTAACATTGAAACAGATCTAAATATCTACATTTCAAAGCTATGAATAACTTGCTCAAGGGGAAGCACAGAGATACAGAAGAGCAAAGGATGTCATTTCATTAACAAAGGGAAGTCAGATGGAGGAAATCCTGTGAGAAATTAAGGCATGAGGGTTATACTGGACATGGCATAACTTGCATGGCCACAACGCCATATACAACAACTTTTACACAAACTGGGACAGGAGCTCCTCAAGATGAAGGTAACAATGCTTAGCACAATAAGGAAAAATAAGCCAGAGCTCCCATGTCAACTGCTGGCCACACAGAATAGGCCAGTTGAAGACCTTCACGTTTGTCTAAACAAATGACACATTCTTGGTGCACAATGTGATCTGCACAGAGATAGGAGATTCCATGGCCAGAAATGATAATGGACGCTAATGCTACAAAAAGAGGAGTGGAGAATTTAGACAAAACATTACGCTGGATGCTGGCCACAGGCAATTTTTTCAACATATTGAACATCTCATAAAAAACACTTTTGTCATCTGGGCAATCTTGAACCGAGACTGGAACAGGGAGAAGGAGACAGAGCCATCTTGAGGAGCAGGGTAAACCATTGGTGACAAAATGAGGGCATCAACAAGCTGCGAAATTAAATAATGGGTTGTTGGAGTCAAAGTGGGCAGGTCCAAGGTGGTGAAGTGGGACTATCAGGCGGTCATGCCTACCCCCCAGGGACAGAGGGTGGTGCCATGCATCATCACCACCATGAAAGGTGACGCTACAAAGAAGGCCAGAAAAATGATTAAGGGCACGAAGCGAAAGCAGACAATGGCCAACAGTGAGATGAATCGTGTTTCCGTCGTCGTAGAAGAACTCCAGGTACTCGACAAATGGATTCAGAAACTCCTGTACAGACGAAGGTACCTTAGAGATTTGAAGGCTCGGCTGCTGGATAAACCATCCTCGCCATCTGAAGTCGACGTAACATCAACTCCGTGTCGTGCCGCTCACTTCCAAGAAAAAGTAAGCGTCACCCCCGTGCCTCGTAGGAGCGACGGCGACACCGATGAAGACCTCGGCGTGTATCAGCTATGCAGATGGGGATTCAAGGCTGGAACACCTCCAACGCAGAACTGTTTCAGCCCTCTCCGCGTCCCCAGTTTGCCTTCAACCCCGGGTGATGTAATAGGTGTAAGAAACCTCAATATCACATGCCACAATCGGAAATCATTTGTTTTTTTGTTTTCCCGGTGCTTGTGTCTGAGATGTGATGAGACGTGTGCCGACAGTCTATGAGAAGCACAAGAAGAAGAGGGTAGTTGTGCACAGCAAAATCTTTAGTGTGTATGTGCGTGTGTGTGTGTGTGTGTGTGTGATAGATAGATAGATAGATAGATAGATAGATAGATAGATAGATAGATACTTTATTAATCCCAAGGGGAAATTCACATAATCCAGCAGCAGTATACTGATACAAAGAAACAATATTAAATTAAATAGTAATAAAAATGAAAAATGAAAAAAATAAAAATAAAAAAGCAGACAATAACTTTGAGTAATGTTAGCATTGAAGAGTCGCATAGTGTGGGGGAGGAACGATCTCTTCAGTCTGTCAGTGGAGCAGGACAGTGACAAAAGTCTGTCACTGAAGCTAATCCTCTGCCTGGAGATGACACTGTTCAGTGGATGCAGTGGATTATTCATGATTGACAGGCGTTTGCTTAGTGCCCGTCGCTCTGCCACAGATGTTAAACTGTCCAACTTTACTCCTACAATAGAGCCTGCCTTCTTAACAAGTTTGTCCAGGCGTGAGGCGTCTTTCATCTTTATGCTGCCACCGCAGCACACCACCGCGTAGAAGAAGGCACTCGCCACAACTGTCTGGTAGAACATCTGCAGCATCTTACTGCAGATGTTGAAGGATGCCAACCTTCTCAGAAAGTATAGTCGGCTCTGACCTTTCTTACATAGAGCATCAGTATTGGCAGTCCAGTCCAATTTGTCATCCAGCTGCACTCCCAGATATTTATAGGTCTGCACCCTCTGCACACAGTCACCTCTGATGATCACAGGGTCCATGAGGGGCCTGGGCCTCCTAAAATCCACCACCAGCTCCTTGGTTTTGCTGGTGTTAAGATGTTAGTGGTTTGAGTCGCACCATTTAGCAAAGTCTCTGATTAGCTTCCTGTACTCCTCCTCCTGCCCACTCCTGATGCAGCCCACAATAGCAGTGTCATCAGCGAACTTTTGCACGTGGCAGGACTCCGAGTCATATATGAAGTCTGATGTATATAGATTGAACAGGACCGGAGAAAGTACAGTCCCCTGTGGCGCCCCTGTACTGCTGAACACAATGTCAGACCTGCAGTTCCCAAGACGCACATATTGAGGTCTGTCTGTAAGATAGTCCACGATCCATGCCACCAGGTGTGAGTCTACTCCCATCTCAGTCAGCTTGTCTCTAAGGAGCAGAGGTTGGATGGCGTTGACGACACTAGAGAAGTCCAAAAACATAATTCTTACAGCACCACTGCCTCTGTCCAGGTGGGAGAGGGATCGGTGTAGCATATAGATGATGGCATCCTCAGCTCCCACCTTCTCCTGGTATGCGAACTGCAGCTCATTCACACAGTGTGTGTGTGTGTTGTGGTGTGTTTTTTTTTTTTTTCCCCCGAGTTAACAAGTGTTGACTCTGTTGGTGTTTTGAGAATATCAACACTTGGAGTGTTACACAGGGTTTGCACTCAGGGTTATGTATACCTTACACCACCAAAGAGTGGATTTAATTTCCGGCAGTGCAGCAGCACTTCCCTTTTCTTTAATTGTGGTCATTACTGAACACACTGTGAGAACGGCCAATAAATTAATGTGAGAATAATACTTATTTTTAACAAACTGATTACTGAAAAATGATTGACTGTCAATCGTTAAATTGTTACAATGACAATCATATTGCAATTGTATGCTTATAATTGAGATTTATTTATAATATACATGGCTGATCTTTTCTTTTCTCTCAGAGATGAATATTTTTCCAAAAAGCTTAGTTTTCTAAAAGCACACAAAGCAATGATTCTGGCCTAAATTAACAAAAAACGTCTGTGGCCGTATACAGTGTGCTATCACCACATGTTAGCTGTCTCCAACTGCAGCGACTAACATCTATTTTCTGAAAATGTCAATTTTCTGAAAGCCATTAAAAACAATGGTTTTACACATAGATCAAAATAAAACATCTGTTGCATGTTTGCTTCCCGTGTCCTCCCTATGTGGAGAGCAGTTTGATTAGTGAGAAAAGCACTGTATAAATGCAAAATAATTAATTAAAAGAATTAAGTCACGGTGAGACGCAATCTGGATTGTACTGAGCCCATCGTGGGCCTCATGTGGACAAAAGTCGACATCTGCCTGTAACACTCCCCTTCCTCATCATCTTCCACTTAACGATATTAACTCTTTTCCGTACAGGTAAAGTGAAGTTACATTTTCGTGTATATTTCATGTATTTATTCGTTTGTGTAAGATTATATGCATTTTCATTGTTCTAGTATACGATTTTATGCATGAAGTGTGGTTTTAAAGGTTTAAGTAACCAGTCATGAGGTTCGGGAACGGATGAATCAGTTTTAGATGATTTGGTAAGGGGAAAATGGTTTCAGTTTTTTAACATATCAGTTTCTAAACAGCCTTTACAAACGAATTTATAATCGACATCCGTGGTTCCACTGTATTTCCTTATTTATTTGTTAGTGTGTTAAATTATGTAACCATTTACTTATTTCGATGCCGCCGACAAGATACGAAAAATACCTTGAAATGTAATTATTCTTAGATTTATTTATCTGTGTATTTAATTTTGACCAAAATTTGACTCCATATTAGATATATTTATGTTCTTAAATATATATTGTATATGTAGCAACAACAAAGTTGGTAAAATGTAATGACAGTTTAAGTTGCTTTAGCCAACATATTAAACTGTTCTACCTAGATTGTTAAACAACTGCTCTCTCAAAGCTAAGATTGAAGTTCTTTCATGAGGTCTCATCATGCTAGTGAAGGTGAATTACCTTCAGGTGAAGAAATACATCAAATTGCAAGATGGGTTCACATTTGAGGAGTTTCTAGACGAAGGTAAATGGTAAATGTGAATTTAATTATGTGTTGGATATTGTTTCAGCTGATTTGAAAAGTTAATTTTATTGACGTTTCATAACCAGATTTATCTTGTTTTAGTAAAAAAAAATAAAAATTTGGGCATACAGCAAAATTTGCACTTCAAGTCTTTGATGAGACAGATACCAATGTGGAGGAAGATATTTTTCAAGAGTTGGTTCAGAGCAACCCACAGATATGCTTCACAGTAAAATGTCCTCCACATTTATAATAACTTTATAAAATATTTGATAATTAATCAATATTGATCTCCACCCTTTTTTTTTTTTTTTTAAAAAAGACTTTTCACCCACAGCTACCTCAATGCCAAGTACATGCACTGATCCACTTTCAAACTCCAGTGATGTAGAAGGGTTGGAGAGAACCCAACTGAACTTGTCTGCAAGCTCAAACTTTAATAATGGCAGAGAAGTCACAAGTGCTGAAAAGGCAAAACGGGTAAAAGTGGATATATCTGCATTCATGGATAACTTGTGTTTGATGTCATCATACCATTCCTTCATTTTTTTTTATCTTTAATAACTAGATTGTTCAAAATGCCCTGAAAGAGAAACCTGGTGGTTTGGATGTTCTCGAGGAATATGAGTTAACTAAAACACTGAAACACAGCATGAGACGACAGCTTGTTAATGTTCTTGTTAGCCATATGACTGAGGTTCATGGGTAAGCTATCACAGAATCAATAAATCAACACAATATCAGGCTTGCTTTGCATCTATTCATACATATATGGGGGTTTAAGTTTTGGATAAATGACTAAGTTCTACTTAATCTTATAAAATTTTCAGGAGGATTCCCACACTTAAACAGAGAGAGACGTATGCCTTGGGCATTGTTTCTCTTTTCCCTGCTCTAAGAGACCCATATTCATTGAAGGGCTATGTAAGCACACCTTATTCACTTTTAATTAGTTGAATGCTGCAATTATTTAAAAGAAACACCTGAATTTTATTTAACACTTTTATTTTGCAAGTAGCGCGGCACGGTGGTGCAGTGGTAGCGCTGCTGCCTCGCAGTAAGGAGACCTGGGTTCGCTTCCCGGGTCCTCCCTGCGTGGAGTTTGCATGTTCTCCCCGTGTCTGCGTGGGTTTCCTCCCACAGTCCAAAGACATGCAAGTTAGGTGGATTGGCGATTCTAAATTAGCCCTACTGTGTAGGTGTGTTTGTGTGTGTCCTGCAGTGGGTTGGCACCCTGCCTGGGATTGGTTCCTGCCCTGTGTTGGCTGGGATTGGCTCCAGCAGACCCCTGTGACCCTGTGTTTGGATTCAGCAGGTTTGAAAATGGATGGATGGATTTTGCAAGTATTTGACATTTTTCATTTGGTGTGATTTTTTTTTTTTTTTAAATGTCAGTGTTTATGTAGTTCTAACTTATTGTATAAGTTGTCGAAGAAAAATACAGGACACTGAACAACTTGGTAGAGATGCATGCAGAGAAGCCATTTCACTCCTTCTCCTCACAGCTGATGAGACTGAAGTTAGGCAAAAGATGAAGCAAACCTTTAAGCATCGGCAAGAGCTCATTCATAACCAGGAAAGGTCAACTGACATGCAAAAGGGTTGGCAAGTATAAAAATCCTTTTCTGTTTTTTTTCTTGGTTTAAGGAATTAAGTGTGATTCAGACATGCTGCCTTTGTTTTGTTGTATGCAATTTCATTAGTTAAATCAAGACTTTATTTTGCTCTTCAATGCTGAAACATCTGCAAAATTGCTTGAGCAGTCGGAGATGGCATTCAAGCTAAAAGTCATTGAAGAAGCAAAGTCTCTCACTTTGACAGCAGAACTTCAAAGTCACATCAGTGCAGCAGAGAAACAGTCTGAAAATGGTAAGTGGTATTGTGAGGTTTTAAATTGAAGGCAAGGCTATCTATTCTACATACTAATTTATATTTTTGAACATTGACCCATTCTAATTTTCCATCAGAATGGGACAGTGACATTTCCCCTTTCTTGTTGCATTTGCTACCACCTTCTGCAGGGAGAAAGGAAGTTAAAATTAGTCCCACTGATTCTGTTAACAGGCTTGTACATTTTCATAAGGTAAATTACAATGTGGGATCAATGTCTTTGCAATGTGTTGTACAGTCATAGATGCATTTATTTGGTTGATACTGAAGGAAGTTGTTCTCGTGCTTTTCACCCATGGCAAATATACAGTGTTCATTTTTTAGACTTTTTGATGGCATGCATATTTGATATCAATTTTAACCATGTCACAGTGGCCTGCACTTGTCTGTCTTTTCTAGTAGATTTTCTTCCTTTTGGACAATGCATGAAATACAAACAGGTATGTATCTTGTAGTTGCAGATAACCTGCAAACTTACTTTCTGTTAAATGTTAGCTGTAGCACTTTTCAGATTTTCACCCTGATAAGTTGTTAGTCATGGTTTGAACTGTTTAATGTATTAAAGAGTTCTGTTTTTTTAAATTGCTGTGCATTTATCAACCGTAAAATATGATTTGTCATTCTTTTATAGTCCTGTCCCAGCATTGAAGAACATCTCAGGGTGAGAGACGGCCACCAACCATACCTACTTGCAGTAGGACGAACCAGGAAGAGGATTGACATTTTTTATGTCATTGTTAACAAGCAGCTCATCCCCTGTGCAGGAGCCACCTCCCCAAGTGCCATAGATGAACTTTTCAAACTTCATTACGTCATTAACCTAACCTATGAGGAATCCCTGGCAAATGTCTACACCTTTCTACAGACAACAGTCTACAACATTGACATAGGTCTAACAAATGAGTCGCCAAGAGTGAGAGAACTATGCGTGAAATTGTTAAACAATGTTTAAACGTTTTTGCTGTGAGTTTTTGTATGCAAATAGCCAGCAACTGATATCTCACTTGCGAGTTACACACAGTTTCTATCCTTCGTTGAAGTTCAGGTTGATTTATATGCAAGGCGATTGTAGGTGCCGGTTTTATACTTTTTTAGGATTTAGGAAACATTTAAACAGTGTTCATTTTGAGGATAATGGTTTGCATTATGTAGAACCACAGTCATCCCAAGATGTTGATAGTAATCAGTTAGGTTCTATACAGACAGGAGGAGTTGGTGATTCCCAAGGTGCCTCTAATTTTCAGAACAATTGTGACCGTGATACCCCAGCTTTTCCCACAGATGGTCTGGACAACAATGATGACTGTCTTTCTGAAAGAGATACAAAGGATATGTGTGCTTCAATTTTGGCCAAATTACAATGTAGCGGTGTGGCAAACAGTTTAATTTCAGCACTTGTCTCAGACCTTGAAGAGCTTACTTCTGAAGTTCACACACAAACTCAACAAAAACTATTGTCATCTATTCCTCTTGATAATCCAGGCAGGGTAGCAGTCAAGAGTTGTTTTACACATTTTGAAAACCCATTTGTTTGTTTTAACACAGAAAGCAAAAGGACCAATTATTTCATTGATAAATGGAGTGTAGTTGAGTCAATTGAAATTGGACTTGGCATGAGGTATGATGTGAGATGCAATAAAAAAACAGGCTGTTATGATCAGGTCCCAGTAAAAGATACCTTTGTTTATGTACCAATATTAGAAACTAAAATTTACATGTCAAAATTCAGAGGTATGTAGATTGACTAGGGAATCTTCAGAAAGGCAGAGATCAAATGATTATAAGGGCATTTGTGATGGAAGTTACTTCAAGGCTCATCCATTATTTTCCAGACATTTTACTGCGTTGCAGATCTAATTATATTATGATGATTTTGAAACAACAAATCCTCTTGGATCCAAACACGGGATACACAAAGTTGGGGCACTTTATTTTGTACTAAGAAATCTTCCACCCAAATTTAATTCAACACTGACGAATATCCATTTAGTTGCACTTTTTCCTGCTCACGGTTTGAAAAATATGGGTTCCAGCCCATATTGGAGCCTTTGCTTCATGACCTCAGTATTCTAGAAACGGATGGCATTGAACTGCCAATTTCCACAGGGAAAATTTATAGAACTCTGTGTCAAGTGAATGGAGACAACTTGGGAATGCACTCATTCCTTGGCTTCTCTGAATCTTTTAGCGGTCAGTATTTTTGTTGTTTGTTTGACTGAAAAGGCAAATGCCCAGGTTATTTACAATGAGGATGATCCAAGAGTTGCTTTACGTGATTGTGTAGTCTATGAGCGCCACTGCCTTGAATTGGAATCAGACCCACAAATCTCATCACTATATGGCTGTTGTGATGTGAGATTTTGCATATAACTTGATAAATGTTTTGTATGTCTTTATTTATAATTTAGGCAAACCAATGTAATTTAGAGGTATTCGTGTTTGACACCCAAATTTTACGACTTTTCTTTGTAATTTTACAATTTTACTGTGTCTTAAACCAGTTTGATGAGCATTTCCTTGCTAAAGTCTTTTCTCCCATCCCCCACACAAAGCCAGGTTAGCGTAATATATGGTCTTGGGGGGGCAGGAGATAAGATGTTCTATTTCACCCATTGGTCTGAGGTATGGCTGTTTGGAATTGGCTTGTCTCAGAGGCCTTCAAGTACCATGATATCCTATTCGCTGTAGGGAGTTGGACAGAAAACCTATAAATTTGCTTGCTCAACCACATTCTCTCTCTCTAACCAACATATGATGAAGAAGCATCTCTCTTGCTAACGTGTGATGATGAAGATAACACAATGAAGAGCACAGCTCAGCAGCCATATTGAACAGACATGTGGCTGAAAGCTGAGCACCAATGATGCCTTAACTAGAGACATTTTAAGTAACTACAAGTCTGTGTGCCACCTGAATTACACATCACCATTTTATCAGGTTGTATGGCTGCCAATATTCAAATGTACTTTGCATTTTGTTATTATTTATGAATATTATCAGTAATACATTATTTTATGTGTAACTTAACTCCTGCTTGTCTTTTTACTACATCTAATTGCCTTAGGTTATAGATGTAGAAGGGAAGGTGGGGAGAAGTTATATAAAATAATACTTTATAAACAGTTGTAAGTCTGTGAGATTAGGCATTCTAAGGCTGCATATTAATAATACAATAGGGGAAAGTAGTGCAATACATATATTACTCTACCAAGATAAAACAATTGGCGTAGTCCAGCAGGATTTTGGGGTAACCATATTTTGCACCCTGTTGCAAGTACTGTTTTGATGTATGTGTTTGTTTATGTATGTGAATTTTAGGGCACCCAGTGTACAAATGAGGTGGAAGTAAAACATTGTTTGGTTGCTGAATGGAATATAACCGACAAAGTGTAGAGACTTCATGTGTGTCACATGGCTTAGGGCTTAACTCAATCCAGGCTTTTTTTCTTTTAAAAAACATGCCGTTCGTGTTTGGTGATACTGTGCCCAGTGGAGATGAACACTGGCCTTTGCTTCTTCTCTTACTTTAAATACTCAACCTTGTATTTTCCCCATCTCTCTGAAGGCATGACTATTCTTATGAAGTATTTAATAATTGAACACCATGAATTATTCACAAAATTGTATCCACTCAAGAATTTATTGACAAAGCATTTTATGATTCACTATGCTTCCACTATACCTAAGATAGGTCCTTTAGTACATATGTGGAGCATGCAATTCGAAGCTAAACATAAAGTGTTCAAAAATACACTCAAGAATTTTAAAAATATCACCAAATCTTAGCCTATGGACATCTGATGTCTTTTTACCAATCTTTGGGAAACCTCTCCTTTTGAAATATTTATGAGTATGGACCAATGAAAACATTTTGCTGGGAGAGTGTTGATGGCAAGCATTTAGTGGGAATGCAGCCGAATCCCATGCACAAAACCATGTACTCTATGAACTGGATGAAAATTGATGGGACAGAATACAAAGTAGGCCTCGTTATTTGCAATAAAATTGAAGATCAACTTCCAGTTTTCAGTTAGATTCAAAAAATACTTAGTATTGACAACAATATATTCTTTTTGGTGGATGAACTTTTCACCGAGCATTTCTCAGAGCATCTCCGTGCATTTAAAGTACTGGGTGAATGTGGCAAAGCTGAACTCCTCAAAACTAATAGTATGAGGTTTCTCAGGCCATTTGACTTGCAAAGTGTATATGGGTCTAATGAGAGTCAATATATCATACCTCCATTTGTGCTGGTTTAATTGGCATGTACAAATATTTTCTTTAGATGGTTATTGTTAAATGTATTCACAATTGGCACATGCTGGCCTAACAATTTATTTCATCTCTTTATGGAGGATGTATTTTTCCAAAAGTGGACTGTAGGTATGATGAGGCAATAGATTATACCAAAATTTGTGGTGAGTTATTTATTTAATGTTATCCCTTTTAAATGGTCACCACTAGCACTTATTATATTTTTGTATTTTTATTTATTTTTACTTAGTCCTGTATATAGAATAGTCCGCTGTGCTCGATGTTACAGACCAAAAATATAAATTAACACTTGGATCCTCTGTAAATTGCCACTGAGACCACGCTTTTTTATATATTTAAATAATTTTGGATGGGAAACCTGCTTTTTTGTTGTATAGGTTTTGAAATATTGTGTAAACTATTTTGTTTAATAAAACAAGCATTTTGAAAAGTCTTGATTCCTGTTTTTTTTTTTTTTTTAATCTTGTGTATAAGGTGTGTACATTAAACTTTCCATTAATGAGACATTACCTTCTAAATAAAATGAAGTGCCCCAACTTGATATTGCATCTAAAATAGGATATACTAACACTCATTGAGTGTAAACATATTGCCACTCCACACTTGTCATGTGTTGAAATCAACACCTTAACAGTTACTTTAATACCAGCAGAGTGTCTTGGGAATTTAGTTTACACCAAGTGTATGTTCAACACACTTCTGGTTTTAAAAAATGAACTCTTACAATGTTGATTTCAACACCTGAAAGTGTCAAAAAATACAACACTACACAAAGTGTAAATTTAACTCGATTTGGTGTGGACCTATATAAACTTTGAAGAAGTGTTAAAATTAACACTGTAGGTGTGAATTTAACACTTTGGATTTTGCTGTGTGTTACAAGGCGGTGTAAATGACATAACGCACTGACAGTCGGAGATTCTTAAGGCTGACTTCGCAGCACTAATTAAAGACACGAAGGAGAGGACCCCATCGGCAAAGATCTTCATTTCGAGTCCAATACCTCTCGTCAGACAATCAAATGAATACTACAGGCATCTGCCAGGATTAAGCAACTGGCTGAAAGGCTTCTGTGAGAATCAAGACATCGGGTTCATCAACAACTGGGACCTCTTTTGGGAAAGGCAGCGTTTCTTCAAGCGGGATGGCCTGCATCCGAATATATTCGGCGCCCGGGTCCTCTCCGAAAACATCACTAAGGTAATTCGTCTATCTTGACTGTCTATTTCTACTCTTAATCCCTTCTGTAATGCTACTGCTTTGCTAGGACATGATAATTGCTTAACAAAGTCTTCCGTGAGAAGTGCACAACATAAATACTCTAATAACCAATCTTAATGCACGTCAAAAACCTAGGCAGTGCGGCATAAACACCAATAATTTAATTGCAATTACTACTTTAGATGAAAAATGTATTAAATCTATAAAAACAGATTACATAAAAAATACACACAGAGTGGAGCTAACAAAAATAACCTATTTTCTGTTCCAAATATCAATAACGCGCATAGAATTCAGCTCTGCACCTCCGAAACATTAAATATGGCACTATTAAGTGTCGGAGCTTTAACTAACAAGACGTTTTTTATCAACGATCTTATTAGTGATAGAAAAATTGATTTTATTGCACTAAGTGAAACATGGCTTAGCTCAGATGGCGCAGCTGTTCCAATCTGCTCCTCCGGATTACAGTTTTACTCGTGCAGATCGCCAGGGAAAGAAGGAGGGCGGCTTGGCAAACATCTACTCGTGCCGGTTAAAGTGTAAAGATGTTAGTGTTGTTAAATTCAAGTCCTTTGAGTATCTCGCCATTGTTATTCATGGAGATTCTCAAGTTCTAGTATTATCCGTGTATAGACCTGTGTATAGAAATTTAAGGTGTCTTTCTTTGAGGAATTCTCAGACTTAATGTCAATTTTAATTATGAACTATGACACACTCTTAATAGTCTGTGATTTTTACTTTCATATCGGTAATCAGTGTGACCTAAAAGTAAAGGAATTCATGAACCTTCTGGACTCTTTTGATTTGAGACAGCTCATTAATCAGCCTACACATAAAGCAGGTCATGCGTTAGACTTAGTAATTACCAAAGGACTAAAAGTTGATGTAAAGCAGGTCATTGACATTGGTCTATCAGACCATTTTCTTCTACTATTTAATATAGTACATACACTGCGGATCCTCCTAAGGCCCAGTACTCCGTTATAAACAAATTCAATTCTTTCACCAGAATAGATTTACATAAAATAATCTCGCAACTGAGACCCTCCACCTGCGTCCTTGACCCAATACCAACAAGTTTTTTCAAAGAAATATCGGGCGTGCTAATTGATATTTTTGACATAGTAAATTTGTGATTAAATATGGAGGTCTTCCCAGACTGTCTTAAGACTGTTGTAGTTAAACCCCTACTCAAGAAAAATAATCTTGACCCCTCTGCTTTTGAAAATTTTAGACCCATCTCTAACCTGCCCTTCTTAAGTAAAATTCTAGAGAAGGCAGTCATTATGCAGTTAAATGACCATCTCAGTAAACATGCTATTCTTGATAAATTTCCATCAGGTTTTACAACCAATCACAGCATAGAAACTGCACTTGTTAAAGTAGTAAATGACTTACGGGTAAATGCAGACAGAGGCTGTCTATCTGTTCTCATCCTCCTAGATCTGAGTGCCACATTTCATAAAATTGATCACAACATTCTTAGAAATCGACTTAGTCAATGGGTGAGCCTCTCTGGCAGTGCCCTAAATTGGTTTGAATCCTACCTGGCAGGGAGAAAATTATTTGTTAGTTGTGGTAATTACAACTCAAAGACACATGATATCCTATATGGTGTTCCACAAAGCTCTATCCTGGGTCCGCTGCTCTTCTCAATCTATATGCTTCCGTTAGGTCAGATTATCTCAGGGCAAAAGTTGGGCAGGTTTCATTTCGAAATTCTACGCGTAATGGTCACAACTGGAACCTATTTTTTCATCCATATACTGTAATAGACTGCAGGTCGATGGCCATGGGAGGCGGAGTTGCGTGTCGCGTCATCACGCCTCCCACGTAATTGAGTGCCTCCCCATATAAGGTAAATATTCGCGGGTGAAGGACTGTGCTTTGCATATTCAAAATTAATAATATCTGAATCACAAACTGATGTTAATTATATTTTGTCCATGAATACTTATTAAATAATTCCAAATAGTCTGTCTGCTTCCTTTCATAGTTTTTCCGATGGTTGTGCTGCTTCCAAGCATGTATTTTCGTATTAAACATTTAACCAATCACATTTCAGCCATCATTTGTTGCCAGGCAGAGAGGGCTTCCCAATCCATTGTGCAGGCACTCAAACACAGAATAAATGTCAATTAACCTGTTGCTTCAACCAATCAGATTTTGAGTTGGTGTCAGTGCAGCCCTCTAGCAGGCGTACGGCGACGTTACTGTATTCAGACCCATTGATTGGATAGAAGCTGCAGGTTCGAATTTCAGCATTAGCTTCGGTGGCGATAGAAAGGGACTTTTTGATGAGGCGCACAGATAATCCGTATGACAGAGTGATTGAACTGTTTTTGAGGAAAGAGAGGAGGATGGATTTTGTTTACAAATAATCCAAAGTTTTGGTGAGTAAAATGTTGCGATTTTCCTAAATAATATTGCAAGTTTATGAGTTATTATTGATGTTTTTTATGTGTGTCGCGACTGTGGCTGCAGTAGAAAGGAACTTGTTCACCCCTGGTTTGTCTATTCAATAAAGGCATTTATTGAGGCTACAGGAGTTATCTATTTGTGATGCAGCGGCTCTTTATACTGTATTTCTGCATATTAAGATGGTTTTTATAACCATAAATTACTTTTTGAGGGGCGGGTTGATTCAGAAGGAGCAGTACTGAAGGCCTAGGTGTGAGATGCACGGTCCGACAATGGACCAGATGATACGTAAATTTAATGAACATTACAACCCGAAAATAAACAAACCTGTAGAGAGGTCCATGATTAAATGAACGGAAAAAAAGTAAGAGCGAAGCGACGGTGACTTATTGAGACAGGCAGCCGAGACCACAATAGCACGGGGCTTGATGTAGTGCGCGTTAAGTCGATCTAAAATGCAAGTTCAGATTCGAAAAAATATATCTTTTCAAGTTGTATTTGGATATAAGTAGGTTCTATTTAGTCGACAGAAATATCTTTGGTAGGAATGTAAGTTGAATTTAGTCTTTACATTTCTATGGTGAAGAAAAATTTATGCAATGATGACTAAATTCAACTTACATTCCTACCAAACATATTTCTGTCGACTAAATAAAAATTACTTATATTTAAAATTTAAATAGAACTTGAACAGATACGATAGTTCATAATACCCACGCAGCACTAAGTGCACGTAAGAGCGGAAGTCATCCGTTTTAACAAGCAGCGTATTGCACTGATACGAAATAGCCTGCCCATTTAATTATTTAGGAATGGATAGATAAATTATCATTTTGTACAAATAATGTTTTTCATTTTCCTTCCTCGATGGATTCTGGCACCCCCAGCAACAGCTGCTCGCACCCCAAAAGGTATATGGGTATATATATATATATATAATATATATATATATATATATATATATATATATATATATATATATATATATATATATATATATATGTATGTGTGTGTGTATATGTATGTGTGAATATATGTAGATATGTATATATAGTATATGTATATATGTGGATGTATGTGTGTGTGTGTGTGTGTGTATATATATATATATATATATATATATATTTATATATATATATATATATATATATATATATATATATATATATATATATATATATATATATATATATATATATATATATATATATATATATATATATATATATATATTGTGGACTTGGCCCGGACACAGACAGGCGGACATGTTGTTACTCAACCACCACACGTTTATTTACAAAACTATTTACAATTATTAAATTGGTCACACAGACCCAGTCCCGTGCACAAACCCCAACACACTCAGTCCTGGCCACAGATGCCTTCTTCAGGCCGCCTCCACACCTCCCCTGTGCTTCGTCCTGCCTCCTCCCGACTCCAGCACTGAATGAATGGAGACGGCCCCTTTTTTGCAGTCCCCGAATGAGCACCAGGTGTTCCCGGCATTCCTCGCTTGGCCACGCCCCGGCAGCTCTCCAGGTGTTTCCCAAAGTCTTCCCCCCAGCACTTCCTGGTGTGGTGGAAGTGCTTGGGCAACAGGTCCCCAAGGCATTGGGGTGCTTCCTGGCGGTGACCACGGGCCCCTACAGGGTAGGGCTTCCATGCCCTCAACCCGTGGCCCCCAAAACAACCAGGAAGGCGGCCCCCACGTGATCCAGGGTGGGCTTTGACCCTCTTCCGGTCCCTCACGGCGTCCCGGCTGGATCGTTGCCCCTGGCATCCCTGACAATATATATATGTGTGTGTATATGTATATATGTAGATATGTATGTATATGTATATGTGTATATATATATATGTGTGTGTGTGTGAATATATATATGTTTGTGTGTATGTATGTATGTGTGTGTATATGTATGTGTGTAGATAAGTGTATATATATGTATATATGTATATATACGTGGATGTATGTATGTGTATATATATGCATATGTGTATATGTATATATGTGCATATGTATGTATATGTATATATGTATATATATTGTCAGGGATGCCAGGGGCCATGACCCGGCCGGAACGTCATGAGGGACCGGATGTGGGTCTGTGCCCACCCTGGATCATGTGGGGGTTGCCTTCCGGGTTGCTTTGGGGGCCACGGGTACAGGGCATGGAAGCTCCACCCTGTAGGGGCCCATGGTCACTGCCAGGAGGCGCCCCATTGCCTTGGGGACCTGGTGTGGCGGAAGTGCTGGGGGGAAGATTTAGGACGGCGCCCGGAGAGCAGCCGGAAGGACAGCCGGCACTTCCGCCACGCTGGGCGTGGCCAGAGGAGGAATGCCGGGAACACCTGGTGCTCATCCGGGAACCATATAAAATGGGCCGTCTCCATTCATTCGAGGCTAGAGTCGGGAGGTGGAAGGACGAAGCTCAGGAGAGCTGTGGAGGCGGCCCGAAGAAAAGGCATTGTAGCCAGGACTGTGTGTGATTGGGGTAATTGTGCATGTGACTGGGGTCTGAGTGACCAATGGACCATTATTGTAAATAGTCTGTGTAAATAAACGTGTGGTGGTGTTTTAACAACATGTCCGCCTGTCTGTGTCCGGGCCGAGTTCACAATATGTTTATATGTGTGTGTGTGTATATATATATATATATATATATATTGTCGCAGGCGGCTGGGGGTGGAGCCCAGCCGGCACGCCCAGGAGGACCGGAGGAGGGCTTGTACCTCCTCCAGACCGCGAGGGGGTGACCGCCCTGGTTGTATTAGGGGCTTGGAAGCCCAACCCTGGAGGGGCCCGTGGCCACCGACAGGCGGCGCCCCAGTGCCTGAACAACCTTGGACCTCAGCACTTCCGCCACACCAGGAAGTGCTGGGGGGAAGAGGAGCAGGGACACCTGAAGGGCTTCCGGGTGCGCAGCCGGCACTTCCACCACACTGGGGCGTGTCTGCGGAGGAATGCCGGGAAGCAGCTGGAGCCCATCTGGGTTCCTATATAAGGGGCCGCCTCTCTTCATTCAGTGGCGGAAGTCGGGTGGAAGAAGGACGGAGCTGGAGAGAGGACTGGAGGTGGCCAGAAAGGCATTTGGACTATGAGGCCTGGACTTTGGGGGATCGGTGCTGGAGGCACTGGGACGTGCACTGAACTTATTTGTAAATATAATCATTGTAAATAAACGTGTGTTGGGTGCAACAAACGATGTCCGTCTGTCTGTGTCCGGGTCAAGTTCCACAATATATATATATATATATAAGACAGCAACACTCATAACAGTGATAAAACAATTACATTGACAATCATATTATGTTATTTTCAAAACGTTTCCTCTTCTTTTTCATTACTTCTTTAACACACTACTTCTCTGCTGCAAAGTGCGGGTATTCTGCTATCAGAAATAAACTTGATGCATATGGAGTAAAAGTCAAGACGGAAGTAAAAAACTTAGGGGTAACTTTTGACTGCAACCTGAATTTTAAATCGCATATTCATCAGACCATTAGGACAGCATTTTTCACTTAAGATTCACTTATATCACTGAAAGATGCTGAGAAATTAGTTCACACTTTTGTTTTCAGTCAACTAGATTACTGTAACGCACTCCTCTCAGGACTACCCAAGAAAGACATAAATTGCTTGCAACGAGTGCAGAATGCAGCTGCTAGAATCCTAACTAGGAAAAGAAAATCCGAACACATTTCTCCAGTTTTGATGTCACTACACTGGTTACCTGTGTCTTTCAGAATTGACTTTAAAATTCTGCTTATGGTTTATAAAGCCTTAAATAATCTTGCTCCATCTTATATATCAGAGTGCCTTACACCTTATATTCCAAATCATAACCTTAGATCCTCAAATGAGTGTCTGCTTAGTATTCCAAGAGCAAAACTTAAAAGAAGTGGTGAGGCGGCCTTCTGCTGTTATGCACCTAAAATCTGGAATAGCCTTCCAATAGGAATTCGCCAGGCTGATACAGTGGAGCACTTTAAAAAAACTGCTGAAAACATATTACTTTAACATGGCCTTCTCATAGCTTCACTTTAATTTAATCCTGATACTCTGTATGTTCAATTCATTATAATAACTATTCATGGTGGCTCTAAAGTCCGTACTGACCCCTACTCTCTCTTCTGTTTCTTTTTCCGTTTTTTCTGTGGTGGCGGCCTGCGCCACTAACCATCTACTCAAAGCTTTATGATGCTCCAACATTGATGGACTAAAAAGCAGAAGTCTGCATGACCATCATCATCAAGTCCTTCTGTGAGAACCCTAAATACAAAGAGGACTGTTTAATTTATGTTAGGTAGAATTCCCAGAGGGGACTGGGTGGTCTCATGGTCTGATATCCCTGCGGATTTTATTTTTTTCTCCAGCAGTCTGGAGTTTTTTTTTTTGTTTGTTTTTTCTGTCCTCCCTGGGCATCGGACCTTACTCTTATTCTGTTATTTAATGCTGGCTTATTTTAATTTCCTACTATGTCTTTTATTTATTTATTTTTTTTCATTATGTTAAGCACTTTGAGCTACATTTTTTGTATGAATGTGCTATATAAATAAATGTTGTATTGTATTGTATTCACATCTCATTTCTGTTTGGGTGCTGATTAGGAAAAAAAGAAGAAATTCATAGGAATGAATCTTTTAAAAAAGAAGGCAATTAAAATGTAGGGAAAATAAGTTAAATAGCAAACAAACTGGGGACTAATTAAGAAAAGGATAGAATGAAAACCTGAAGCTACAGCAGCCCTCCAGGACCATACTTGGACACACCTGCCATAGGGAAACCATTTTTGGCTCCCCATAAAACTATTAACATGAAGAACTTTTATTTACTTTCATAAGATTTCAGAAATAACCATGATTATGTGGCAAACAGGTTTGTGAAATGCCAATGGACTCCTGCTGCATACTGTAACAAAAAATATATATATTTTTTTGTCTGTTCTATCCTGCTAGGTAGCCTACAATAAAGGTTTCTGTTTTGCCTACATATTAGGTACATTTTCCCAACCCGAAGAACAACTTCCATATGCAAAGCACACTTCTCAGAATGAAAGGGCTCTTTGTCAAGCAATGGCTCTGGGAGGATCCATACAACACAGTAAATAGGCATTAAGGAAGCATTGTTATTAAGAGTGTACAGTACATTAACACAAAGTTCAGTCAAAGATACACTAATATAAATAGCAGAAGAATATAGCCATTGAACTCCAAAAAACATATAAGAGTAAGCAAACACACCCACCCACATCAGAGCGTTAAATGATGAGAGTCCACTGTGGTTCCTCATACCTACTAAAACAGCTGCTAAGCTTAGGTAAAGACCCATCAAGCTTATTTTACAATAATATTAATTCATTCTTACTAAATTGTAGAGTTTATTTGTAGTTTAAGAGAATGAAAGCATCTTCATGAATGAGTTATTCTTCCAGTTAAGCAATAGTGTTGTTCCTGCATGCAATGTAGTAAAGAACATTACGACTGGACTCTTAGAATTGAAAGTGCTAGAGTGGTTCTTTTGAGCAGTACCATAGGGGAACAATCTTTGGCTTACAAAAGAATCATCCACATAAATGTATAAGAAAGAACCTTTATTTTTTTAGATCTACTGTATAACAATCTCCATAATGAACAGATGGTAACAGATTTGTCAGATACCAATGGTTTGTGCTTTCAATTTTTTTTTTTGACCTTTCAGTTAACCTGCTACATTAACTACAATTCATTAAAGATTTCAAATTTAATATGCTAAGAACGCTTCCCAGGTTTAAATGGTTCTTTATCAAGCAATGGCTCTACAAAGAACCACACAACCTAATAAAGTGCTATTTGTAACTATTACTGTATTTCTGTGGCTATTTAAGATATACAGTTCAGTATAAAAAGATATTAAACCAACGTGACTGGGGTGTAGAGTGTTCCCAAAACATAAACAGGTAAGTACAGAATGCTCCACATGGAGTGCAAGCCATCAGAGGAGTCCCTCTGGAATCTGCCTTAGGTCCATTACTTTTTCTGATTGAAATTTATGGCCTTGATTACAGTATAGTTTGTGAAATTTGGAGATTGCACTAAAATTGGTGGAATGTCAGACACTGGGGAGGCAGCAAAAACAATTAAAAAAAAGAACTGGGTGTCCACTTGGAAAATTAAGTTTAATGTTGAAAAGTGCAAAACGCTTCATATGTGCGCAAAAGGAACGTCAATTAAAAATACAAGATGGGAGACACTGTCCTACAGAAAGAAACCTCTGAAAAGAATTTAAGGGATTTATGTTGGCACAACATTTTCATCATTTAAGCAAATGAAGTGTTAGGTTATGTCATAAAAATTGTTGACTATAAATGGAGGGACATTATGGTCAGATTGTACAATGCACTAAATGACACCACATCTGGAGTATTGTCTGTGTAGTTCTGGTCACCAGCTACAAAAAAGAGTCATAGCGGCACTTGAAGGTGTACAGAGAGAGTAACCAGTGTAAGAAGAATGAGTTGGATACATCATAAAGATTTGGGGCAGCCACCATGTATAATTGTATCGGCTGCAAAAGTTGGTTTTGAGTAGCACAATGTGCTTAGTTCAGAATCCAGAACAGAGCTGCCTGTACTGAGGCAAGATGGCAGTTTTAAGGGCCTGGAAGGGAAATTACGTCATCTGTGCAGGAACTGGGAGTGGCGTCCTCGTGCCCGGAAGTGACGTCATCCTTGGGGCCGGCAACAGGCGCGATTTCCCGGGAAAGGTCTGCAAGGGACTGAGAGAGATAGTCAGTACACTCCGCCACCCCCTGGCCTGGCGTAGAATTACTAGTATTTAGCCCCTTCAGCTGTTTCCCATGCACACGTGTGTGACACCAGGTACATCCCAGGACGTAAAGACACTGTGACCGACTCAGATAATTAAACCTGTTCAGAGGAGACTCCTAATTCAGGTGTTGAAGATTCTTAAAGGCATTGATAAAGCAGATCACACAGAATTATTTGACCTTAATGGTGAATCACGGGACACCAGTGGAAATTAAGGGACTGAAGTCTTAAAGCACTTCTTTACTCAAAAAGCCGTAGGGATCTGGAATAAAATACTGAGACATGAAGTTGAAGCAGGAGCCTTGACAAACTTTTGGTAGAATCTGAATGAGATATTGGGACATCTTAGCTAAACAAACAAACTTGATGAACGGAATGCTCTCCTCTCACTTGCCAAATTTCTCAACTTCTAATATATGACCTTACAGTAAGTGGGCACATGTTGACAGAGTTTGAAAAAAAAAAAAGTACAAGTACATAGCATACAATTTTAGCATGCTTTACTCAAAACAGCTATGATTTTATAGACATTTTTGTATGAAAAAAGCATTTCTAGTTACTGAACACCCGTCATAGATTCAAACTAGGGTTCTGGGAAGGGTTCTTTGCACATGAATTTGGTTTTTGGTGATTTGAAAAACTTTCTAATATGAAGAAAACCTTTGAAATCTTGAATGTAATCGGCTAGCTATCAGAACACTAACAAGTTAATAAAACCTGGACTTGTATGTGTTCTTTTAGACAGCAAGAGTCCCTTTAAATTATGACTTACTGGTATTTCACAAATCAGTGATCATTTTCTCCTAGACATTTACTGTAAAGAGCCTGTTACAGATCAAAATAAACAAAAAAATCTTTCTAGAACTGTCATGGGGAGCATTTTTTGGGAATCAAAAATGGATCTCCTATGGCATTGCTGCGGAAAAAACACTTTATTTTAAGTTCTGGTCCATCATCCAATCACTGGAATCCATCCATCCATTATCCTCACACGCTACATCCTAACTACAGAGTCACGGGGGTCTGCTGGAGCCAATCCCAGCCAACACAGGGCGCAAGGCAGGAAACAAACCCCAGGCAGGCAGGCAGGGCGCCCGGCCCTCCCACCACAGACCAGTGGAATTTAATCTTTAATCTGCACGTAAAATACATTCTTTCCGTGGTACACTAATTTAAAAATGTGCTTCCCTGTCCATTTTGTAGAAACCTAACCAGAGTATTGAAGGTCAACATCAACTATTTTCACGGAGCCTAATTGTTTGTATTTTTATATACCACTTTAAAAATGTTTTCTATAACCAGTAATACAGCATTTTTGACATTGTAACAATGGTATTTTGAAAGTCCGGCACACCTTTGTCAACCAAAGCTCACTAACGAAAGTGAAACTTCAGAAAACGTTTTGAGGTGGCGACACATCGAATCGGTGGTTAAAAAAGGCACCAGATTAATAAACGATTATATGTATTTTCTCTTGCCATGGAAAGTTATCCTTATCCCATTTGTGTGGAATTACGCAATTTGGAGGAAAAGCACAAAGAGCGGATCGTCTCTTATTTTAGGATAAAACGAAAATCCGGAGGCGGAGAATGCAGCGAACTAAAACTTCTTCAAGGAAATGTATACACCATTTCCTTTAAAGAGGAGCAAGGTATGAAAAGATAAACCTACAACCTTCGATCTTTACCGTTTTTTTATTTACTGATTTCTTTTCGAGTGTTTATTCATTTGTATATTCATTTACTTGGTTATAAGAACAGCAGCACCGGCAGGCGAGGTGTCCGTCTCGGGGTCGCGTAGTCAAAGTGCATGGAAACCGAACACGCAACTCTGATTTGCAAGGCAAAAGCTAAACCGCTCAAAGCAGCAGCACCTGCGAAGGAGTGTCCTCTGACAAGAGAAGTGCACGGATTTTCATTTAGTGAACGGAGGTGTCTACAGTTGCCCGGAATTAGCCACTTATCTATATCTTGGTGAGGCCTGAGCTGCCTCGATAGCTTGCATATTGTAATCTTTTTAGTTAGACAATAAAAGGTGTCATTTTCCTTGACTTCTTATTGCAAGCAAATAAAGATAATATTAATTATGGGAACGGCAATATGAACGTGATATGGTTAAGTCTGGGGAATTCTCGCGAAGCACTTCCTACTAAAATAAATAATATAAGGAAACGCATAAATACAACGGTATCTGGACAACGGATCTCACAGATAGCCTACATGTACATGTATATCTAAGACTGATTTGTCTAATATTGGTGAAACAGTCTGCTATTGTTTTATATATTTTTGTTGTTGTTTTGATGAGATCTTTGAAACAGACGACGAATACTGAAACCGAAAGAAAAAAATTGTTCTGCCCCCTTTTTTATATATTTTTCTTCTTATTATATTGAAAGACTGCCGCTGATGCCGCGCTAAAATAAGTATTGCATTCTGAAGTTGCCCTCTTTCCATTTATAATTAATTTTTCAGTTGATGAAGTCCAATAATGATCAGTAGTTCTCGCTCAGCCTTGCATTTTCATATCAGAGCCACCATCACTTACCACACATCCTGCATATAAAAAACCCACAAGCTGCGTATTAACATCCTTTTAATTATAACGCAGTAATTAACAAGCTGCTGGCAAAAGCAGATTAAAATATCAAATAACCAGATCACCTATTTTTCCTTCAGGCCTCCTCCCAGCCAGCCATTTTATGAACTCAAGCTGAGCACTATAAGTCCAGTTCAAAGACGGCTCCCAAAGAGCAGTTTAATATGAATTCTCTTTCTAGTTCATTTAATAAATTCATTCTCTATCGTGTCTTCCTGTGGTTTTACATCCTCAGTGCATCTTTCAGGGCCTTTTAAAATAAGCAGTGACAGGAGAAACAAAGGATTTGCACTTTGTTCAGCGTAAATTCATATATTTTTACATGGCTTAAGGGACTGAGAGGGACTGCCTTTCAGCTGTGAAGTGACAACAGACCATTTACTAGACATTATTACTAGGCTACCATTGTAAATGGCAACAAAAGAAAATAGACATACAACTCCTGAATAAGCTGCCTCTTGCTCTTTTCCAAGTATTCATGAGGATATTGGTGCAAGCAGGTGAGGAGCAGCAAGTTGATCTGGTCAGGAGTGTTGTCTTGTAGAGTACTGGTAGCTTCACCTTTGTACCACTGATAGCTGAGGTCGTGTCTTCCAATAACTTTTTCCATATCCACAATGCACTCTTGTCTGAAGGATTGTTGGAGATGATAGCAAAAAAATAAATAAATAAAATAAAGATATTTGGACCTGGGCCTTTCAAAGTAATCAAAGTTTGTAGTAACCTTGTCTACATTCCTTGTATCTGCCGAGTATTCGTTTCATCCTCCTTCTCAGCTGTTGTTGCCTCTGTCATATACCCAGATGCACAATCCTCACCTCTCATTATATTTGGCATGGATCCTACAGTTGAACTGACTTCCTCCCTTCCCACAACACCAGCATCATCTTTAATAACAAAGAAATTAAATAATTAATAAGGCTACTGTAGCATGTACAGCTGTGTGCCATGGCTAATCATAACTTTGAAATATATAATGAATGATGCCTCTATAACTATAACATATTATTACATATCTTTCCACAGATTGTTTCTTCATATCCTGCAGTCATAATAATCTCAGACTGGTCATGTAATTTTCTGTAATAGTGAAAAATGCCCATAAACCTCCATCTTATCATCGCAACACATGTCCACAATGTTGCACATACCTGTTGCTGTCCTTTCTTTACAACTTCCTGCCCAGCCTCATCAGCATCTCTGCTCTCTGTGGCTGCAAAACATCAGTTAGGTGAAGCGTCGTTTTGTTCATCCTGGGCATTTATTATAGGCAGCTTTTTGGTCAGCTAATACTTGCATCGTAAATTCACTAAATATTTTCCCTTCTTAATAGGTTACACAGTCTAAAGCTATCTATGCAAAATATGGGTTGTGGCGCTAAATTATAACTGCCTTTGTTGGCCACTAAGTTATTTAATGAGCTAACATTAACAGTGTGTTATGTGAAGCACCATACATCACTGTCAGTTAGACATAGCATGTTAATAATGCTTATTTAAGGTGATAGATAGATAGATAGATAGGACTTATCCCTGGGGGAAATTTGGCCTTTTACAATACTCTTCAAATAAATAAATAAAATAAATAAACACTGCAGGACAAACCATATTTAATACTGCAGGTACTGTAGCTGGCTACGTTGCAGTCATCTAGTGCTACTGAAGTGGTGAATATGGTAACGTTAATGGATGAGAACTTTTCTCACATTTTCTAAATAAAGCTGATATATTTGCACAGCATACTTCATCCTCTTTCAGCACCATTTTTTCCTAGTATGGATACCCTCACACAAAATAGGGCTATACCGCTTAGGAAGGGGTGATCTTTTTATGGATTAACTGAATGCATGTACATTTATTTAGATGAGCTGACACCTCTATCTAGAAGGTAAATATTGAAGGGTCCTATGGGTTCGTGTAGCACATAGGAGTTTTCAGACAACTTATTCATGAAGCAAAGGAGTAGAAAGGCAACTTCATATTTTTCTGGCTTGCCTGCCTGAATGCATATGTTTTGAGTTTTGCTGATCCCCAGCTACATCATGAAACTATTCTATTCCTTCAGGTTGACAAAAAAAGTGGCACCCCATGGAGAAAAGAATTGTAGCAAGATGTATCATCTCCTCCTCTTGTTTGTCATGAGGATGAACCTTATCATTTGAGGAACTAGCAAGTCTTAGAAAGCCTTAGAAAGTGGCATGATGATACCTTGACAAATAAAAATGGTGTCTCCAGCAAATGCAACAAGTTGAAGACTGGCTGAAAAAGATTGACAAGTCTGGCCTGTCTGGAAAATTCAACTGTTGGACCTACCTACATGGCCTGTTTCCTAGATTTATCTGACCCCTCACCATATATAAATCGCCAGTAAAATCTTTAGAAAAAGTGGAGAAAAAAATTAAGAAGTACCTTAATAGATGGCTGGGAATATTCCACCGTTTCACATCCATTGGGCTCTACATAAGGTCTGGACAGCTCCAAATGTCCTTGCCTTCAATTGTAGAGGAGTTCAAAGTTGCCAAGTGCAAACCCTGCTTGACATATAGTTCAGCAGGTAGGTTCCCGGACATTCTTAATCCAATTCATGGTTGTGGGGGCCAGAAGTTATCCCATTGGCATTGGGTAAAAGGCTGAAAACAGGTCTGGGCAGGATTCTGATTGATCACAGGGACCACTCTCACTCACACACACCCAATATTCATATGCAGTGATGATCTTCAAGTGCCAATTAACATAACCTAAATAAACAAATTAAAAGTTATTCATTTCTTCTGTGCTTGAACATGTATGACCATAGTAATTTAATAAAATGGAAATTGTAAAAGCTTTTCAGTTATGATAAATATTAGGGAATAACAGAAGTGAAAGGCAAACTTTATTACAGCAAGTGACCATTAAGGATATCAGGTGAATGTGGTGCTGTGATGGTAAAATATAGGGTGACAGGATTTTTAAATTCCCAAATTGGGACACTTCTGTAGCTGTATGCCCATGCATAATGCCCATCCCCATAATGTCTGCTTTATCTCATTATCATCATCAGAGAGGAATCAGAGCATGGGAAAGAAAAAAAATCACTTCCACAAACAAACACTTATACAGTATTCGGATTCTGCACAGTGCTTGAAGTATTAACAAATAAATGCTGCTACTGTGTTTTTGACTGATGCTCGTTCCGTGTTGCAATGCTGTTTAAATAAAACACACAAGGGGTTCTATCTTGGAGTTTCGTGGTCTGTAGGATTAACATTATTAGTCTATGGGTTTGCTTAGCTGCAGCACGCATGCTGTACTTCATGGTATTGAATTGCAGACATTTACAATATGTGAGCAAGAAGGCTGAAGTAGTGTTTGAAAAGGACAAATGTGCAATTTCATCAAGTCTTTACAGAGTGTGCATGTTATCAGGTACTTCATTACAATGAGCTTGAACCTACTTATGGTAAATAGCACTAACTTCAACCAATAAAACATGTAAAATATTTGGGTTGTGTTTTCCTAAACATCAACATTGTCCTGAAGAATTAATCGATACTTTGGAACACCTGCAGATTTTTTTTTTTGTCCTCCCGGTCATCTGTCCTTATCACCAGACTCATCTATAGAGACTTATATAATGATATTGTATATAAAGACACTGCACTTCTACTCATTATATGTCTCTGTGTTATAAGAGCTTTTTATCTTTTTTAGTTATTCATTAATATTCTTACTCCAATTCTTGTTGTACATTGCATTTAGCATTTTCAAAAATATTTGTTGACTTATTGGATTTTTCTGTTCACAAAATATCTGTCTTCACTCCACAGAAATCTGTTTGTTTGTAATAGATAAATGTAGAAATTGTAACATTAGGATTACTCCTAACAATGAAGTACTTGATTAAATCTGAATTTCTTTAAGCAAAAAAAGTTTTTTAAATAAATACAAATTAACAAATGACATTCATTCCATTCTTTGTCTCTCATCCTTGCTACCTTTTCCTCAGAGAAATCAAATTAATTTCATTCAATTATCCGTTTGTTATTGATTGGCATAAATAGGGACAACTTTCAGAACCAAAAGGGGGTGTTACCATCAAGGGACAAGGTCTGGCCAGACGCAAAATCAAATTGGAGTGAACAAATTCATTTTGTTTCATATTTCTAAGCTGTCAGGGAGCAGCATGTTAGAGTCTTGCAAGGCTACTGTGGAGATCAGCAAGTCTGGCCTTCACCAGCTCATGTCTATGATGGGGTTGGTTGTAATCCCAATTGTAAAATATCTTTGGGTCCAGCAGGTAGCGTTAGCTAACCAAATACACCACGTCCAATGCTGGGGAATGCACTCACTGTAAAGGTTGTGAAGGTTGTTTCGCTTACTATGCCACCTCACAACCACAAAATAACCATAACTCAAATTAGTCACAACAAAAATAAGTTTATATTTAGGTTTTATTAGAGAATATTTAAGCATTCAAATCCACAATCAGGCTCTACTAGAAGAATATTGCAGTTTGGTGAGAGGCTCTCAGTGTTCTGGTCCAACGTTTCAACAGATAGGCAGTTGTGGTGTTCCAGGGTATCTGGGGTACAGCTATTGCAGAGTCTGAAATGATAATTTGTGGTAACACTTGATTGAACTGTTTTGGTACAATAATAAAAGAAAATCAGTGTTTGCCAGGAGCATCAAGGACCCATTCTAGTAAAATCACTGGGAGCGAAGCTTTATTATAGCTTTTCTCCTTACAGAGCCCTACAAATACTTTCTCTCAGATAGAGCATAACATTCAAATAACAAATAAAGAAAAGAAAGAAATAATAAAAATATTTCAAAAGCAGATTACACAGGTGCTAAGATTGTCAAGTACACAGGTCACAGTGAAACATTGAATATTGATTGAGCTTCATTGCTCCTTCGGTCAGGAAGCTTGGAGTTGGGAGGCAGCATCTGGCAAAGATTCAACAGAGCAAGAGGAAAGCAGACCAGCTTGTTGGGAGCGGAAGTTTGTGAAGATAGGAAGGAGACTGGGTGTTGTTACCACATTATGGTATTATATTGTAGTGAATTTTTAAGTTTTTACTGGGTATTATTATTCCTTTTTTGGTATCTTATGATCCCTTTGTTTTTTTTATTTGATGTTTTTGCTATCAACTGACTTTTTGTAGATTGTTATTGTATGCCCTTTCTCTGTAGTTTATTTTCTGAACTGGAACATCCCCTACAGTCAACACTATTCTTCAGAGGAATAATTATTTAACAAATAAGGAACATTAAAACAGTTATAATGCTTTTTTTTAGATCACAGTAGTTTTAACTTCAGCTTTGCTCAATGTTGTTGGAATAGAATTCAGCACCAGGAACCGAACACTTTAATGCTGAAAAAGGCCAGTGCTATTACGCCATACTGCCTGCTTTAAATTAGTTTCATCCTCCTACTAACTGAATCTGCTGATTCCAGAATATAATTGAGAGGAGACAGAGAAAATACACCTAAATAATGATTAAAATAAATGAGTTAAAATTAAACCTCCTGGCAAATGATAGACAATAGCAAAGTAACATTTGTGAGGAAGTGTGAGCGCATGAGTGAGTCTGCTCTGAGACAGCCTGGCATCTCATCCAGGGCTGGTCCATTCTTTGTCTGAGATGTTGGCAGCACAGGCCTAGCTCCTCAAGAGACACTCAAATATAACAACAATTGAAGATCGTTAGGAAAATAGCTTGACCAAATTAATCGAAGAACTACGGCTACTTATAGTCATCACAAGTTCAGCAACTGCAAGATTTTTTAACATTTGCTACTTTTTTTGCCTACTTTAACTCCATGTAAGTGTGCGCTATTCTCTGTTTTATAAAGTAATCAGGTATCAAGTCTTTATTTTGTATCAGTAACGGTGTACTGCACGATAACGTGCAGTTAATACACTTGACTTGAGCATTCCTAGTTTTCATACTCAGTATGTTTATCATTCATTTGCTCATTGGTAGGTGCGCTTGCTGCTTCCTGAGCAGCTCTTCTTTTCTCCTCCCTAGCGGCCCACTGCTTCTCTTCTTTCGTCAGCATCTTTTCGCGTTAAAACTGATTAAGTTAGTTTTTGTGTTGCAATTACTTAGTACGTTTTCTTTAATATTTCACTTAAGCTGGCACTTAAGTCTTCAATCTGCCTAAAGAATGATTAGCAAAGGTGGTAGGGAGTGAGAACGGCGCCCATACACATGCGCCGCACGGCCACCCTGGGGTTTTTGTGAATCGGATGAATTTGATTTAATTGAATTAACAAGGTGCAAAAATAAATATATATATATATATATATATATATATATATATATATATATATATATATATATATATATATATACAAGTATGTATGTTCTCTGTACAAATTTTCTTGTACCTTTTTAATTTCACAAGATCTTGTGTATTACCTGACATGGAGCCATTATGTCCTTCATTGCTTTGAAACATTATATTGAAGCATTTTTTAGGCATAATTTCATCAAATAGGTGTTTGTTTCTCATCAGGTTAGTGATTTTCTTACAACTGGTGAAAGGTCATAGTAAGATATGTCTCTTGCCATATGTATTATAAAAACCCAAACCAAAGTCTTAAACGATGTTTATCAGTTCTTGGGGATTTTGGGTCCAGTTCCTGTCCCTGTTTTTGTTTACATGTCTTCCCATTTGTTTGTTAAGCTTTTCTGGATACCTTGGTCTTCTTCCATATCCTAGATACTGGAATATCAACTTAGCTGGCAACTCACAACTGACCATCTTTGCATGTGTGCATGGGTGTTCCCCATTGTCTCATTCAGGGTTAGTTCATGCCTTGTATTCAGGTTTTCCAGGATAGGTTCCAGGTTCTTCTTCCTCATTACCACATTAATGGAAAGCAGGTTCAGAAAATTATCTCATGTTACACACTGTGATGTATCTAACAGTGGCATATAATTTAAATCCACCATTGTTTGATAATCCTCATCTTCCCACACCAATTGGTGCACTGTGTTGTGTTTGTAAAGAACTAGCGATGGATAGACATCCATTTCAACACAGAGCATTTTCTTATTTAGTAATCCAATATAAATGATTATGTGTAATCATGTTAAAAACAGACCCATTGTTTCTGACACATACTGTACAGTAGTTTGACACTGGCACAGTGGGTACTGTTGCTACTTCATGTACTATCTGTATAAAGTTTGTGCGACCATCATGTGTCTATAAGGGCCTTTCAATTCGATTATTGTAAACCAGATACTAAAGATGCTTGTGTGTGTTAAAGTATTTGAACACATTAATATCATCTAGTATATGTAAATACATATGTCGGTCCTCAAATACTGTAAGTGTGCCCTATGTTTAACAAGCATCACATCTGAGAGTTTTCGTCAAAAATGAATGCAATGGATGATATAATGTTTAAACATTTGCCTTTAGGCTGTGGAAGGATGCTCATAAAGAGAATATTCTGACTCTTCTGTAGAGTTTACACAATCCTAATCTTGAATTTTAACCAAGTACCGTTAGGCAGTTGCTGATTGGGATTCTTTGCTGCAAGATCACTTTCAAATCATAGTTTATGTTTTGTTTTTTTTTTTTAAGCTCAACAAAGGGTTCTTGATGCAAAAGATCACATCATCAATGTTGCAAATGAAACAATCAAAGTCACAGTATGGAAAAGTGAGGAAGTCAAACCCCCTCAGGTATGTAATGGATTGAATTAAACAAAAGCACAGATACTTTAGTTTCTCTACAAAACTTTTAAACGTATTTGTTCATTTAATTGAAACTTAGCATGTTATTAAAATTTCTTCTTACAATTGTTACACTGTATCCATATTTCACTTTTATGATGACTATGTGAGTACAGAAACATGATTCTGTTTACATGTTTTAATCATCATATCAATAGTTATTGTTGCTTTAAAATATTTTAACCTTAAACTTAATATTTGGAATTTTAAGTACTTTCAAAGACTTAAGGAAAAGGTGGAATTATGGTCATTTGTTCCAGTTATGTTCAGGTTTGAGTAATTAGTGCTGACCTGTATCCATTCCGTAGCCTTGTCTATTGTTTGTCTTGTCCAAGAGGGTGTGGTGTATATGTTCTGTGTCACTACTGTCATCTTTTGTTAATTGGAGTGTATGACTTAGCACAATTTTCCAACTGTTCATAAAACAGCATAATGTCAGAACTGCATTACATTGTTACACCTTAATGTTTGCCATCCCTTGTATCAATGCCTCCTCCTGCAATTATCATATCATTTATGATAACGAAGATCAGCTTCATACATACTGTAGTGTTTTATCTTGGTAGAGTAATATATATTGCTCTACTTTCCCCTATTGTATTATTAATATGTAGCCTTAGAATGCCTAATCTCACAGACTTACCCCTGTTTATAAGGTATTATTTTATATAACTTATCCCCATCTTCCCTTCTATATCTATAACCTCAGGCAATTAGATGTAGTAAAAAGACAAGCAGGAGTTAAGTTACACATAAAATAATGTATTACTGATAATATTCATAAATAATAACAAAATGCAAAGTACATTTGAATATTGACAGCCATACAACCTGATAAAATGGTGATATGTAATTCAGGTGGCACACAGACTTGTAGTTACTTAAAATGTCTCTAGTTAAGGCATCGTTGGTGCTCAGCTTTCAGCCACATGTCTGTTCAATATGGCTGCTGAGCTGTGCTCTTCATTGTGTTGTCTTCATCATCACAGGTTAGCAAGAGAGATGCTTCTTCATCATATGTTGGTTAGAGAGAGAGAATGTGGTTGAGTAAGCAAATTTATAGGTTCTCTCCAATTCCTAGAACCAATAGGACATCATGGTACTTAAAGGCCTCTGAGACAAGCCAATTCCAAACAGCCATATCTCAGACCAATGAGAGAAATAGTACATTTTAACACCTCAACCCCCCCAAGACCATATGTTAAGCTAACCTGGCTTTGTATGGGGAATGAGACAAAGACTTTAGCAGAGAGATACTCATCAAACTGGTTTTAAGACACTTCCCCCCAAATCCTGACAAAAATTACAAAGAGACTGTCATAAAAGGGGGGTTAAACACAAATACCTCTCACCACTTGGTTTGCCTAAATTAGAAATAAAGACATACAAAACATTTATCAAGTTATATGCAAAATCCCACATCACAACACATAGCAACCACCCATCATGTCTCATATCATACCTGGGATTGAACAACAAGGTCTCAAACCTACCACTGACCCAGCACACACACCAAACAGCTAAGGTAAATAACAGGCCTGCACAATTCTTCTTCCTCTACATCATTGCCAACTTCTATGTAGGTTTGATGTGCCTGACCGACCTTCCCAATACAGCTCAGTCCAGTACCACCTCCCCAGTCAAACCATTTCTTTCAGATCTTCTTTTAAATTATACAACGACTTCCATTTTGAAATACTTCGCTTTCTCTTTCCCCAATTTTTCCATTCCCACACACTCCAACTCAGAAATCTGAGGCAGCATTGTAACCCAGGGTGGGCTGCCATCTAGTGTTCGGGCAGAGGCAGTGCTGTTTGCACATCTGTTCCCCTGGTCCTTCTTTTACAATGACCTCCAAGGTGGGAATCCATCACAATTTATAAGAGGCTCATGTAACATGACCTGGAGAGCATTGTTAATCACTTGTGTCCATGTCTCAATACCAGTGGCTGGGAATCATCAACTTTCTGTAAACCATATCTCACTGACCTAAACATTATCAGTGTTACACATGACCTGCAAAGCCTTTGGTGTTTAGCAAAGATATGAATGTTGTTTCCTGTCTTAAAATAGAAAACAAACTGGTAAATGTCAAAAATAATATTAAAATAAAAATATTGAAGGCTTCCTGGAAAGCACTGTTTTTTTGTCCTTAGGCATTATAGTTAAAATAACAGTGCTTTAGGCAATAACAATATCACAACTGCCCTTCTTATTTGATGGTCATGTATTTACTGATGTGGATGTAGATTTACACTTGTTTAAGGCTTTTTTATTAATGATAAACTCCCATTATATTTTTTTTAGGAATCTGTTTTTTCTAGTTATTTTTATTATATAAATTACTGCAATTTATTATAAAATATTTTCCATTATTTTTCACTTGTGTTATTATGATGGCAGTTTCTATTGTATGCTGAAGTTATTTTGTTGGTGTTATCAGTGAGCCACTACAAGAATTGACATATTGAATGCATCACCCGTGAAAGTTAACAGGTACTCAAAGAAAAACAACCTTCATGCACATATTATTATTTATGTTTAGACTCCCTGTTTTATGACATTCTGTCTGCTTACATTGATTCTTTAGCCCTATTCAGAATGGATACATTTTCAGCATATAAGTCTGTAAAGTCACTGTTGCCACAAAATGTTGGTCATTTTTGCCAAAGACTCACACAGGATAAGTTAGGTCTGGAAAAATCACAAAGATTGGCACTTCTTCTATGGCTACAACATGGCATTACCTCAAAACAGCAATACTGTATGAGTTGTAGCTTCATATAATTAGATAAACTATCAAGATGAACATCTAGATCTAGATGGCCCAAGGACAAGCATGAGTCCTTTGATAAGAATTCTGTATTTGGAGCTCCTTTGTTTACAAACTCTTCCACTTGCCTGAAGTTATTTCACTGCCTCTATTTTATCCATGAAAATTTCAGGGAAAACACTATTTTCACAGGAAAAGACAGAAGTTTACAGAAATATTGATTAACATGGACTAGTTTAACCTGTAGTTGTTTTTTACTCTGCACCTCTTGGTGTAAAACTAAAAAATTGGGAGTGGACTCCCCTAGACTTTCTCATATATTCAGATATAGGGATGGATATTTGAGGAGTAAACTGCAAGACAATTATTATATTTTTATACCATGTACATTAAAGAACCATCAACAACAAATCAAATTAATAATATGTTGAACATTTATTATATAAGTAAAGCTGAAAAAAAAATCGGACTCTGCAGCTGCATGAATAAAAGGTAATGTACTACATCCGGTTACTGGAAATAGCCTAAAATTTGATAGAAATCTACATTTTGTACCTAATACTATGCAAAGTTTGGGTGACCTAAGTGAAAGCGTACTTAAGTTACCGTGTTAACATATTTACACACACACAGACATAATTCCAAAAATTGTATTTTTCTTACTCAGGGAGGTCTAAAATGTCGAGATTCATCAAAACCTTGACATCGAATCTTTAGATGATGACAATAATGTATATGAAAAAGTAAAAACTAATTCTGTCTAAAAAGAGCGTTAAATTAGTAGTTCAGCAGTAACAAAGGACTGATTTTTGGCTTCAGTTCATTTTTTATATTTTCTGTATGTATATATTTTCTGTATATATTTTCATATTTTTACTGATCACTCCTTTAAACATGGTGGTGTTTCACATGAAAGGCTAACAGACACCATCTTGTATTTTCTAAGCAGCTTTAAGTCTTAATGTTTAGGAAATAAAAGAGGCAGAGTGGGAGTGAGTGTTTGTACCATGTTGTAGAACTCTCTCTGTGTCATCTGCTTCATGGCTGAAGAGGAAATAAAAAGGCTCATTAAATGATGTGCATCCACCAGATCATTCCACCATGCCCTCTAGGTCCCAAATCAGCTGCCCACATGGCACAGAACTGCATGCCAAAAATTTCATAGGACTTTTAAGCTTTATTTGATCCACACTTTAAACAAGTCATATACATTTTCCCAATGTTTGTGGCAGTTTGTTTTGGTTTTTTTTTCTTGGCATGTAAGAATATGAATTGCTGTGCTGCACATTTAAATGGAAAAGCACTTTGAAAGACTGTCTATGTAAAACTTATTATTGGCCTTAAATTGTTTAACATTCATAGTAAGTGTCACATTTTATTATTCCAACAACACTAAAATTGTAATGTTGCTTTCCAGGAAATGTTTGCAAATGAAGATAACTTTGGTAAGTGCTTTTTAATGATTGTGAATTTGAACCTCATCACTTACACTTTAAGTCTGTTGTATTTGTCAGGGCTTATATAATTGTTTTATTACATTATAAATGTTACCTGTTTAAAGAGACATTCTTTTTCACTTCTCTTCTTATTTTCCTTTCCTGTGCTATCATCTTTCTAGTTTTGTTAGTTTCTTCACATTAATACACACATTTGTGTTCCTTTTTCTCTTTTTTCTTAGGGTTTTAATTTCAGTGTTTCTTCCAGTCACCCTTATTCTGCCCACAAGTACTTTTAAGTGATTTTTAATCCTTTCATTCTAAACCCTGGTTAGGATGAAAGTCAAATGCAGTGGTAGCTCTGTGGCTAAGGCTTGGCACTGTTATCCTGCTCTGCTCTGTAGGGCCCTTGAGCAAGGCCCTTAATTTACCCATGGGTGCTGTTCAATGGCTGACTTTGTGTTCTGATCCCCAAAGGTCATGCGAAAAAACAATTTTCTCTTGGGATTTTTAAAGTATATCAAATTAGGAAGGACTGCCCCACCTTTGTTAAGCAAAGAGATATATGTATTGAATGATTATGTCCAAAGTTGGCCCCTACATTGCACCCAGTTCTGACAAGATAGCTTTTGACTTCCTGCTACCCTGTACTAGATTCACAGTCAAATGATGGATTTGATTTTCTCTATTTTGCAAACTTTACTCATATACAATTTTTTTTATTTGACTGCATTGTAGCTTAGTGCCTTCAAGGGTCCAGTATCCTGAGTTCAACTTGCACCCCTTCATATAATCGCTGTGTGCATTCTGTACATTATGCCTTTGTCTGCATGGAATTTTAAGCATGAGTGGGCCCTGTAATGGATTGTTGCCCTGGTCATTGCTATTTCCTGACTTGTACTCAATCCTACCAGCATAAACTTTCACTTTCACATGATAATGCTAAACTTTAAGAATATTGTAGTATACCTTTAGGATTTCTATCTATCTATCTATCTATCTATCTATCTATCTATCTATCTATCTATCTATCTATCTATCTATCTATCTATCTATCTATCTATCTATCTATCTGTCTGAACAACACATATTTTAGCATGAAAATTGGTTTCCATATTTGCTCCCAAGACCAAGCTTTAAAACAACGGCACTAGTAGGAAACAAAAGAAGGTTTGAGAACATGTGAACATGTGAAAGGTTCTCTTACTCTCTCTCTCTCTATATATATATATATATATATATATATATATATATATATATATATATATATATATATATATATATATATATATATATATATAAAGAGAGAGAGAGAGAGAGAGAGAGAGAGAGAGAGAGAGAGAGAGAAAGAGTATACTAGTATAGGAAACGCCAAAGTATTAAAATGAGCACAATGGTACAATGGTAAGTCTGTCTGTTTCAATCATGTTGTGCATTTACAAACCTTTGTTTACTAAATAATAACTATTTGCATTTATATAGCACTATTTAAAGCAATCAGCAATTGCAGGTTAAGGGCCTTGCTCAAGGGCCCAACAGAGCAGAGTCCCTATTGCCATTTACGGGATTCAAACCGGCAACCTTCCGATTGTCAGGGTACTGTAGACCCTTAGCCTCAGAGCCACCACTCTGCCTAAATGGGCTAGCCTCTACTTTCCACTTTCTTTGTGCTTCATGTTGCTTTTCTTCATTGGACATTTCAGCCCAGTTGTGAATGCTGGATTCACATGTTACGCCCAGGCTACGATGGATGCCAGATGGTTTACTATGTTGTTTTTTGTTTTGACTTATTTGTTTTTTTTTTTTTTTTTGATCTTTGAGGTATCAGAGAATCTTTCTGTATAATAACTATGATGTTTTGGCTTACGCTAATATTATTATCACCATATTATATATTTGAGTGTGATGCCATTTTATTTTGTCATGGGTGGTGCTATTTTGTTCTATAGTTGCCACAACATGATGCACAGTTGCTGGACAGGTGATATCCAGAAGTCATGCTGCATGATGTCATTGGTAAGGTGTTTTATAAGCCAGTGCCACGTGCTTCATGGCATCTGAAATTAACGATACAATAAAAAAACACATTTTAGTGTGATTTATGATTGCAGATCTTAAGCAGTTTAAGTTAAGTCTACACTAACTTGGAGGCAGTATTTGTGATGAGATAGACTAGGAAATGAGACATAGTCAAATAAAAGAACATAACTTTTGTTAACCAGAGGTTCATACTGGTCTTTCACTCAGCCCAAAATGAAACCCAGTCCCGAAGACAAAAAATATGTAGTAGCCAGAGAGACAACAAAGTCAAGAAACAAACACAAAGTATTTAAGAGGATTATCGGCAATCTCTGAATGAGACAGGAAAGTAATGTTGACCTTTTATTAGATTACAAAGGCATGTACTGTGCATCTCAGGTTTATTACCCCAGTAATGCTACAAAAAATGTTCCGAAACTGCAACGCCCATGAGGAACAAAGAAGGCATTAAAAATGATGCAAAATTACTTTATTAACATTAAACACATTTAAAAAATTAAAACTACAGCAAAATTTAAATCCCATCCTTAGGAAGGAAACATACAGAAAAAATGCTTATATATAAATATTGAAAAACAAAACAGACAACCAACTCTAGTCACTTATACTGTCATGTGAAAATAATACAATGTAATTCTTAATCACTTATCTCCTGAGAACAGTTCACAAAAATACAATACAAAAATACATATGTAAAAGTGTATATAACATACAACATATATAGAATATTTGTTCTTATGCTTAACTCAGAAGTCCTTACAACTTGAGGGTAGAAACTGTCCCAGAATCTACTTGTGCAAGAGACAATGTTGTGGTATCATTTAAAAAAGAGAGGAATTAGAAAAGCAGCAGGATGGCTGAAATCTTCAATAATTCTGTTTGCCATCTTAAGACAGCACTTGAAGAGTAAGTCCTAATGGGAAGGCAGCTGGTTGTCAATAACATTTTCTTCTCTCTTCACTACCCCCTGCAGTGCTTTATAAAGTGCTCTACCAGGATGTGATGCAGCCAGTGAGAATGGACTCCACTGTGACTGTGCAATGTTTTCAGCTTAGCAATTCATCTTCTTGTCCTTACTTTCACTTTTGAACCTCTCAGTTCTTTTCACTGGCGGAGGAGGAGGTTGGGAGCACCTTTCACTGGCAATATGTTTATATATGAATGTATATACAACATACAGTATGTTTATGTGGGTAATTTTTGTCATGTACATAGATTACAGTGAAATTCTTACTTGCATGTGCTAATCAACATGCAATGCACCACCATTCTCTAGGGCCACAATTAGTGAAAATATGCATTGCTCTCCATAATGTTTGGGACAAAGACACATTTTTCCTTGATTTACCCCTCTGCTTGATGGTTTGAAATTAAAAATCAAACAATCCAGATGTGATTAAAATGCTCAATACAGACTTTAACTTAAGGGTATTTGCATTTATTTCGGTCTCACCATGTAGAAATGACAACACTTTTTCTACATGGTCCCCCATTTCAGGGCACCATGACATTAGCGACATAGCAATGGCAGGTATATTAAAGTGTTCATATTTAACACATGTATGCAATGACTGCTTGAAGCCTGTAATTCATAGTCATCACCATGTGCTGAGTATCTTCCCCGGCGATGCTCTGCCAATCCACTAATTCTGTCACATTCATCTCCTGCCTGTTTCAGGGGCTTGTCCACTTAAGTTTTCTCTTCAGCATATGTATGTCATGTTCAATTGAATTGAAATCAGGTGACCATTCAAAGAGTTTCGTTTTTTTAGCTTTGAAAAGCCCCTGTGTTGCCTTAGCAGTATATTTGGGATCATTATCTTTTTGTAGGATGAAGCACCGTCCATTGTGCTTGGATGCATTTACTGGAACTTGAGCAAAGGAAATATTTTTGTACACCTCAAAATTCATTCTGCGACTACTGTCAGAAATTACATCATCAGTGAAAAGAAGTGTGCCAGAACCTGTGGCAACCATACATGTCCAAGCCGGAACACCCAAACTACCATGTTTAACAGATGAGATGGTATGCTTTGGATGTTAGGCAATTTCTTTTCGTCTCCACACTTTGCTCTTGCCATTACTCTAATACAGGTTCATCTTAGTCTTGTCAGTCCAAGAGGCTTTTCACCAGAATTTTTTAAGTACTTTTCATAACTGTAATCTGACCATCCTGTTTTTGTGATTAACTAGTGGTTTGCATCCTGCAGTGTAGCTACTATATTTCTGTTCATGAAGTCTTTTGTAAATAGTTGTCTCTTACACATCCTTATTCGCCTCCTTAAGACTGTTTCTGATCTGTCGGACAGGCCTTTGGGGATTTCACTTTACTACAGTGAAGATTGTTCTGTCATCAGCAGTGGAGGTCTCCCTTGGCCTAGTAGTCCCTTGCAATTATTGAGCTCACCAGTCCATTCTTTCTTCTTAATGATATTCCAGACACTTGATTAGGTAATCCAAAGGTTTTCCAGATGTCTTCAATGGTTTTAGTCTTGTTATTCAGCCTCATAATGGCTTCTATGACTTTCATTGGCACAGCACTTGTCCTCATAATAATAATAATAATAATAATACATTTTATTTATACAAGGCGCCTTTCAGAGAACTCAAGGACACCGAAGAAATAAATACAAAACACAATTATAAACAACTTAAAACATCAGAAAATCTAAAAATTAAAACCAAACAAAACCACTATAATTAGGAGGAAGAAGAAAAAGCCATTTTAAACAAATGTGTTTTAAGTTTACATTTGAAAGATGAATATGATTTGATATTTCGGAGATCCGCAGGTAATGAGTTCCAGTGCTTGGGAGCAGAACGGCTGAAAGCTCTGCTCCCCATGGTGGTTAGACGGGAGGGAGGAACGGTCAGATGGGTGGAGGAAGAGGATCTAAGGTTACGGGATGGAATGGCAACATGTAGAAGGTCAGACAGATATGGAGGTGCGAGGTTATGGATGGCCTTAAAAGTTAGTAGCAGAATCTTAAAATCAATACGAAACTTGATCGGGAGCCAATGAAGCTGCTGCAAGACCGGAGTAATATGGTGAAAAGATGGGATTCCAGTGATGATACGTGCTGCAGAATTCTGGACTAACTGAAGCTTGTGAAGAGATTTATTAGGGAGACCAAAGAGGAGTGAATTGCAGTAGTCCAGCCGAGAAGTGACAAGACTATGAACAAGAATGGCAGTAGTATGAGGAGTGAGGGAGGGACGAATGCGATTAATATTACGTAAGTGGAAGTAAGCAGACCGGGTGATGTTATTAATGTGACATTGGAAAGATAGAGTACTGTCGAGGATGACACCCAGACTCTTGACCTGAGATGATGGGGAAACAACAGAGTTATCAATAATAAAAGAAAGATTATTGGTTTTGGATAATGATGATTTTGAACCAATGAGGAGAACCTCAGTTTTGTCACTGTTTAATTTAAGAAAATTTGAAGAGAACCAGGATTTAATTTCAGAAATGCAATCAATAAGTGAGGGTGGTGGAAAAGAGGAGGTGGGTTTACCAGCAAGGTAGAGCTGGGTGTCATCAGCATAACAGTGAAAATTAATGTTATATTTGCGAAAAATATTGCCAAGGGAAGAAGGTAAATAATAAAGAAGAGGCCCCAGGACAGAGCCTTGGGGCACACCAGAAGTAACAGCGGTGGGTTGGGATGTGAAAGTTTTAAGCTGTATGAACTGAGTGCGGCCTGAAAGGTAAGATCTAAACCAATCAAGTGGAGTGTGAGTAATGCCAATCAAAGATAATCTATTAAGGAGAGTGGTATGACAAATAGTATCAAAGGCCGCACTCAGATCAAGAAGGATGAGAATAGTGATTAGACCAGAATCAGCAGCCATAAGGAGGTCATTAGTAATTTTAACAAGTGCTGTTTCTGTACTATGAAGGGGGCGAAAACCAGACTGGAACTTCTCATATAGATTATTGTGAGACAAGTGGGTGTGAAGTTGGATAGCTACTATTTTTCAAGAATTTTGGAGATAAAGGGCAAGTTAGAAATGGGGCAAAATTATTGAAATTAGTAGGATCACAACCAGGTTTTTAATATTGGGGTTATAGCAGCAGTTTTGAAAGATGAGGGAATAATACCAGTAGTAAGAGAAGAGTGAATGATGGCAGAAATAAGAGGGACTAGAGAGGGAGGCAGGCTTTAACCAAAACTGTAGGCAGGGGTCCAGCTGACAAGTAGATGACTTGGATTTGCAGATGAGATCTGAGATTTCAGAGGAAGTGGGAAGCTGGAAAGAAGAGAAAGAGTGAATAGGTGAGTGTAGTTCAGAAGAAATACAGAAAGGATCTGGACCAAGGTGCTGATGTATCTTTTGGATTTTCTCATTGAAAAAAGACATAAGAGAATTACAGAAGGCAGTTGAGTGAAGGTGAGATGGTAAAGAGTCTGGAGGTTGTGTAACATTATTAAGTAAAGAAAACAAAGACTTGGTGTTACCTGTATTACTAGTAATTAACTGAGTGTAATAATTAGATTTGGTTTGAGCTATACAATCCTTGTAGTAGAGTAGATGATTTTTATACATCTCTTTGTGGACAAAGAGTCTGTTTTTTTTAAACAACCTTTCAAGTTGCCTGCCTTTAGCTTTCAGAAGCCGAAGTTCAGGCGTAAACCAGGGGGCAGAAAAGGAAAAGGAAACAGATCTTGTTTTAGCGGAGCCAGAGAATTAAGAATACCATTAAGACAAGTGTCATAATATGAGACCAGTTCTATGGGAGAGGATAAATTATAAAAGTCCATTTGCGAATCAATTCTAGAAGACAGCAAATTCAAGTTGATATTCTTAATGTTACGAAAGGCTATGAGACGTGGAAGCTTAGGAACAGAAAAGGTAAGTTTAGCGTTGAATGAGAGGAGAAAGTGGTCGGTTATAGTGAGTTCATCTGCTGTAAGATCAAAAGGAACAACACCAGAGCAGCAAATCAGGTCCAAGATATGTCCTTTACAATGGGTAGGAACATCAGTGTGCTGCTGGTATCCAAAACTCTCCGGCAAGATAAAAAGTCTCTAGTGAGAGGGATATTGATATTGTCCAGATGTATATTAAAATCCCCCAGCAGAATTATATTTGGAGTAATTACAGATAGATTGGTAAGGAAGGTAGCAAGATCGTTCAAAAATTGTTGTTAGACTTAGGAGGACGGTAGACAGTTGCAATGATGGTTGGAACTGGCCCAGACAGTTGACACACAGTCGATTCAAAAGAGCTAACAGCAGGAGCAGGCAACGGCAGGACTTTCCACTTCTCGCGATAAATTATCGCGACACCTCCTCCACGGCCAGATGCACGGGGTTGACAAGTGTAAACAAACCCCGGGGGGGTGCATTCATTAAGTTGTGAAAAGTCTTGAGGTTGCTGCCAAGTCTCAGTTAAACAGAGAAAGTCAAACTTACGGTCAATGAGGAGATCCTGAATGAGATGTCCCTTGCTCGTAAGTGAGCGGATGTTCAATAGACCAAAGCTGACAATGTTGCTGTCGCATTTGACAGTGGTGTTAGTCGACCGAGCTAAGCTGGCCAACACGCTATGGTCAGCGTTCCTATCTGTGTTATGTGGAGGGTGCCGAAAATCAGACCAAAAAGAGTTAATTCCTTTCGAGGCGTCCGTTCGGAATCTCCGGCGGACCCACGATGGATGTATCTCCGACGAGGGAGAAGTATGACGTCCGGGTCGAAATATAGCACCGACAGCAAAGGCACAGACTGGAGAAGACGCAGTCGAAGCAGCTCAGCAGCTGGGTACTGGAGGAGGCCAGTCGCAGGTTGAATAACGTGCGACAGAAGACTCCAAACAAACAACCAAGCAAAAATCCTACCAGTCCACATTGTAGGCGAGGAGGGCGCAAGCAGCTCAGACGTGCAGAGAATAAACCGGTAAGTTTCAGACAAAATGGAGGTTAGGCTGAAGCTAAATGCAGACACAGCATATAGTGTATAGCATATAGCATATATAGCCACGCAGAGATGTCAGCAATATGGCAAAAGAAATACCATCAAAATCACTAGTCTTAGCAAAATCAATATTCTAGTTACCGGCGAGCAGCGGCGACCAGTCCCGCCAGCGTTCACTCAACCGGAAGTGATCAATCAATCATGTTGAACAATGGCAACTATAAACTTCAAAAGGCAGAAGCAAGCCTAGTGTTAGGGTTGTCCAACTGTTTCAGATAATATGGTGTCCTAAAATGGGGGAACCATGTATAAAATGTTTTGTGATTTCTGCATGGTGTGAGCAAAATGTATGCAAATACCCTTAAATGAAAGTCTGCAATGTGCACTTTAATTATGTCTGAAATGTTTGACTTGTAATTTTAATCTCTGGAGCCAGAGGGATAAATCAAGGAAAAAATGTCTTTGTCCCAAACATTACGAAGGGCACTGTATATACTGTATTACTTCCAATGAAGGACATATTTCTTTTATATGTTTACAAACATAATATTAGGGTGCTTCTTAAATTCAAGGTATTTTATTTATCATACCTAATATTTTTTGAAATCATAGTTTTTTGGGTAAGATGTGCCCGTGTAAAGCCAAATACAAACAGGTGATTCCCCATGGATTATACAAAAGGGAAAAAGGGTTAAAGTACAGTGAGCCTGTGCTAGCCTCAGAAGCAGCAGATTCTGCCTGTTAAACAGAAGTCCACTGAAAAGAGGGGAAACCATAACAGTAAATCTGTCTGCCTTAATATTCATACATTATGGTGCATTTATTTGCAATTCTTCTCGTATATCTCAGTTTTTTTTTTTTACTTCAGAACCTGACTTTAAAAAGAGATTTTCATCCTAAATTTGAGGGTGTCTTAAATGGGAAACAGTAGATATCAATCACCAGTTAATTCTATTAGTTATCATTTGCATAATATTAAAGGATTGTTAGTACAATGTCCACAGAAATAGCATTTCTAGTTGACTATATATAATTAATTTCTTTATGTTTTGTTTAGGAAAGTTTAAAGGTTCTGACACTTGCAGTCCTTCTGTCAGTTCCACCAACAGAGAACACACAATGGTCCAAAAAGTCGACCCTTATCTTCGTCAATACCTCCAAGACTGTAAAGATGTGGCTTATGAATTAAGTCAACAACTTTCACAGATACAATGCAGTCCACAGTTCTTGGCAGAAAGTGATAACACAATATTGATTAAAATGAGCAGTGGGGAAAATAGTTGCTCTGAAAATGTTGAAAGTATATTTAAAAGTATGGCAAAGAAATACGAATGCCATGTTGAAGTGGATCCTAGAAAACGACAGATTCTTATGAAAATGCCGCATCTTATAAAAAAGCCTCTCCAAGTCTACAATGAACCTACCCAGAGAACCACCGTTATTGTTGGTCCAATTGCAGACATCTATGAACTTTTAACTGTAGTAGAAGGTGTGGCATCACAAGACAGGCAGGGAGAATCAATGAAAATTCAATTAAGGATGTCAAAACCAAAGTACACCCTTCTTCTTGATTCATTTGAAAGGGCCATGGAAGGGCAAATAAAGATAAGCTTTGATGGCAAGTCTGCTATGTACCTTGAAGGAACCCCTGATGCAGTAAAAAAAGGAGCATGTAAATTTCAAGAGCAATCAAAGAAAATCCTTGAGGAAACCATTGATGTAAAAAGTTTCTTGAAGACTTTCTTGAGATTGAAAAGCACCCAAGACACTCTGGCTACCTTACTCAGTTCTCAAGGTATTGCTGTAACCATGGATATTGACCTTGATGTGACATTTTTTGGACTTTCTATGGAAATGCTGGAAAATGCTAAAAAGATATTACTTACAAAACTATTGCAAGAAGAAGAAAATCTACCAGAAAGCTTCAAAACAACTTCCAAACTGGAAAAACTGAAGAAGTTTGTTCAAGAAACAGAAGATCAAATAAACAAGGTGACTACAAAAGTCAAAATTCAGGAGGTTGCCCAGTGGCAGAGAATTTGTGTGGCAGGCTTTACAGAAAATGTCAGATATGTAATCAAAACTCTTAAGGACTATTTTGATAATAATGCCTTGACAACACTAGAAGTTCCTTTACAGTTTCCTCAGGTAGCTAGTTGTTTTCATGACCTTCTAAATTATAAAGATCTGCAGTTTAGTGGTGTTGAATTGCAAATTGTTGAAACGATTCCTCTCAAAGTCAATATTACTGGACCTCAACAGCTAGCCTCTAATGTTCAAAGATCCATTGAAAAAGCTTTGCGCTCAGTGATTGTAGAGGTTCTTGTCATCTCGAAGCCTGGGGCTTACAAGTACTTCAGTGAGTGTGGAAGGACATACATTTCACTGTTCAGCAAAAATTGCAAATGTGTAATTGAGCTTAAAGAAAGCACTAGCATCAAAGAACTGAACTCAAGTGAAACACAAAGGGACTTATGTGGCTTTGAGCTGGAAACAGGCCTAGTGCTTTCACTTCGACAAGGTGATATAACTAAACAAAAAGTAGATGTTATTGTAAATGCAGCTAATGAGCTGTTAAGTCATGGTAAAGGTGTAGCTAGTGCCATTAGCAAAGCTGGAGGCTCTGAATTTCAAAGGGAATGCTCTGAACTGGTAAAACGCCAAGGGCAAATAAAGACTGGCACAGCGGTGCTGACAAATGCATGGAAATTACCTTGTAAAGCAGTCATTCATGCTGTTGGTCCAAACTGGAATGAGGAAAAGGATGTGAACAGAGTGAAACAGTTGCTTGGATCAGCCATTAAGGATGCATTGGAAATTGCAGAGAAAGGGGGCTTTCAGACCATGGCTATACCCTGTGTGTCCTGCGGAAGATATAATGTGCCAATAGAAATTGGTGCAGAATGTGTTATTTCAACAGTGAGAAACTTTGCCATAATACCCCGCAAGGTGCGTTCAATAACAATTGTTGATATCAACAGAGATACACTGGGGAAGTTCCAGGGTGCTTGCCATAAGCTTCTAGGAAAAGGAGGAGCTGCTTCAAATCAGAATTTCAAAGATGAAAAAGCATCAGATGTTCAAATGTCCACAGATGACGTTACAAACTCAAACCTGCAAGTTGAAGTTGTTTTGGGAAGTCTGGAAAACCAGAAGGTAAGTAGAAACATGCAAAGAGTATTTTCAAAAGAACTGTTGTCTACAGCATATATTTTGCACAAGTACCTCTTATTTATGAATTGTTTTTGTCATGTTTATTGTGCTACTTTTCAAGATCCAGTTTATTGAAATGCTATTTAAGTTATATGAACAACAATATTCAGTTTGTAAGATTTGAAAGCTACATCATTGTTCTGCCACATTGCTCGTTCTTGTTGCTCAACTAAAGCTATGAATTTGAAATGCATTGACTGATAACAAATGTTTATATAGAGTGCGTTTACATGCACGCACAAAACCCAGATAAGGTGGACTATTTGGTTAAGGAAGAAAACTGGTTTCTTAAAAAAAATGTTTACAAGCGCAGTCCACTTACGGAGTTTTCCCTTGACAAAACGATCCAATGTCATTAAAATAAGCTAAAAAAAAATCATTAAACAGGATCGTCGGCTGTCATGAATCCAAAAACAAGCCAGAGTCCCTTGAGATTATGCTGCTGAGCTTAGCATCATACGTTCAGCTCATCAACATAAATGTAACAATTTCTGAAATAATGACACAGATTATTTCAACAAGGAGACGGAACAATGTGATCACCCGAGCATTTTAATCTTTGTGGATGTTGACGCCGTTTTCTGCCCCTGGCTAAGTTAATGAGTAAAATGATCACTTACAAGTTTGAATTTAATAGGTTGTCATATGTTCATATTATATAATATTTAAAAATTGGTAATGAAAACATTTTGTGCTCATAAGAATTACTTATGAATACTTTGAAATCTCCAGTTTTTCTTGGTCTTTTTTTTGTCCGGAGTCTCCTGACTCACTGTTCGAATGGATTTGATGTCTAGTTATAGAAGACGTCACACTTTTTTGGGGTTTCCCCATATTTTTGAACCTCTTCACCAGCTAAAATCCTCATTTCCAGGCCATTTTGGACCATATTTTGTGCAGGAAATGACACCCTTATGATAAAGAGTAACCCAATAGGTGACTTTAGCAAACATTATCAGAGATATCTGAAGTTGTGCATGCCACATAAACTGACCACCCTCTAATGGAATACGAGGAGTCAAAGTTTCTCTTTACTGGTGGTCTTATCCCTCTAAGAGCCACTCCTGGAAGGTTAAACATAAGCATGTCGGGTATTGCTTTAGACTATTTCAATGTCAGTAATAACAAATACAATGTTATTTTATTTTTTTTATCTTTAGCTGGGAATCTATCCCAATATGGACATTTATCAGAGTGTGAAAAGGGACAAATTTGTATTGCAATCAAGAATATATAGACTTTGAACATTTAAATTGAAGCAAACATTTTATTATTTGAAATATTTGACTCAACTATTAGTTTTTTTATTATTCTACTTCATAAGCTAGATCATTACATATCTTATGAACATCCTAATTCAGATTTTTTTTGTTTCCTGAAAACCTGCCAAACTGCAAATGTGTGATAATAAATGAATCCATTTATCTGCTGTCTTTAAATCAAGATATTATGCTTTTCTTTAGTAGGTTAATTTTTGATTTGTGACTGACTGATTTTGTAACTATTTTGATGTTTTTTAATATTTGTATTCTAATAGGCAGATGCTTTGGTTGTTCCACTTCCGCATACATTGGATATAAATACCACTAAAGTTTCCAAGAATTTAATTGAACGAGCTGGAAAACAATTAATAAACAGATTTGATGACTCAACCAAAAATAAAAAAATTAGTCCTGGGGATGTGGTACCAGTACAGGAAGTACCAAACCTTGAATGTATCCAAGTCCTTTATTTAGTGTGCCTCAAATGGGACGGAGCTCAAGGGAAGGCTTTAGAGGTAAGCTTCTCATATTACAAAACGTGAAGAAAAAAATCAAAAGTAATAGCTATATTGTATATTATAAGGATTTATTATCCTACTGCCAATATCCTGCAATGCTGTCATAACAAAAGCAAGTTAGTAATGTATACCAATGTAGATTCTTATATATTCCATATACTAACTTATAAAGCTCTTGTCTTGGCAGAATATTTTTAAAAGGGACATTTTTATATCAATTTTCCTGCCTGATTAGTGAACAAAGGTTTTTCATTCTTTTTCTATTATTCTTTGAATACAGTATTATCTTATTTACACTTGGCAATGTCATCCTAAGAAAGCTGTGACTAAAAAAATATCTCTATTTGTGTTAAGTGCCTTTAAAAACTCCACCTCACCTTTTAGCTGCAAGACCATGCACTGAACACTTCTTAGTCAATTAATTGTCTGTCCAGAGCAGGGATATCCAACTCCTGTTCTGGGGCTTCATGCATATTCAAAAAAGGAGAATGAAATGTGCATACGCAATTTTCCACACAAACATTGTGATTTATAAAAGAAAATGTGATGGGAAACATGAGTGTATTTTCTGAAAATCTGACCCATGTGTATGCAACATTTCGGAGAAACTGGGATATGAGGACACCCCTGATCAAGTGTGCAAATGCAGGCAAACAACTAAATGATGATTTGCAAACACAATAAATCATACAATCAATCCTTTATTATTATGTGCGTTGATGTGGCAACCAGGGTGGCACGGTGGTGCAGTTGTAGCGCTGCTGCCTCGCAGTTAAGAGACCCAGGTTCACTTCCCAGGTCCTCCCTGTGTGGAGTTTGCATGTTCTCCCCGTGGATGGATGTGGCAAACATGTTACACCTCAAAAACAATGAATAGGATACACAGATTGTATTCGCTCTCTCATCCGGGTTGCCTTTTTGTCATTTCAGGGCCTCCTATCTGGGTAAGAAATCTTACCAACTCGCTGCTGGGTGCCTGTCCTTTCCGTGTGTCACCTACGCATAACATGTTGCTGCCAACATAAAAAGGCAATTTGCACCAGTGTCAGTTTTCCTAATGTAATCTGAGCACTTTACTGCACTTATATTACAACAAGGGCACCAAGTGAGAATGAAGCTGCTTTTGTTAACTGTAAGCAGTTACACTGTAATAACATAAAAGTCATCTGTGATGACAAGATAAGAATGACAATAGTCAAGAGTGCTCTGGCATAACGGCACATAAAAAAGCATCTCCAATTACAAATGCCATTCGCAGATCAAAATCATGAGCATAGAGGTGTTTTTCCCTTCTCTCCTTTGCACACACACTCTGCCGGTGACCTTTTTTTAATTTCAGACATGGTGTGGCTGGAGCTCATGTCATTTACAACAGCAGTAATATGTAGCCATTCAATAAATCTGTGCTTGTTGTTGGCACCTGCGCTTGGGCCAACAAACAAAGGTTCTTTGTGTGCCTCTAATTTAGAGATGAGATGATCTATCTCACACCACTGGATGTGTCACATAGCCACACTATCAGCCAATGAAGGTCTACAGCATGGTGACTGCATATGTATGAGGTTCATTAGCATGGCTGATATTTGGTCGTTTCAGGGGGAACTGGGTGAGATTTGAAGCATATTCATGAATGCAAATTTACAAGACAATTGTTATTTATAAAGCTTAAATTATGCAGAAATGTGCACACACCAGGTTTTGTAAATCTGCTTTTTTTTTTTTTTTAGTGTATGCATTTTTTTGTTTTTGGTATACACAGATTTTCACATTAGAAATCACACAAAGTTTTATAAATGAGGCCCCTGGAGCAATACTGGGGCTGCAGATTTGTATCTTAACCCTTTTCCTAATTAACCAATATTTGCTGTCCTTTGACTCTTTTGCCTTATTTTAATTGACTTGCTTTTTAAGAATAACAGTGATAGAATGAACAATTGTATGCACTGTTAAAATCCAAATAAGTCAGACTTGGACATATAAAGAGTTGCAAAACAAGCATGAAAAAAGTCACAGAAATGACCAAAAATTTTACATATGAAAAACTACATTACAATTATAAAAATCAAGAAAAAGTAATAGCATTAGAAAAAATCGTAATACAAATAGAAGTTATATTTGTAAACACAGACAAATAATTAGCAAGAAAATTAAGTAAATAATGAAATATAGTCACATCTAGACAAGTGAAAAATATAAAACTGAGTACAGTACTGTGTAGACAAAAATAAAAAATACGAGCAATTAATCTGATATACAGCATAAAAAACAAAAATGTTCACAGAGATTTGATGAATGGAACACACAGAAGTCAGGTGAGTTAGTGAATAAAAATCTGGATAGTAAACTGAAGTGAATTCCACTGCATGTCATTGTCTTTCGTCTAATGTAGTTCAGACCAGGATACGTGGCTGGTAAAACTAATCAGAGTTCATTCGCAAACTAGAGAACACATTTCAAGGACCAGCTCTTCATTAGACCATCTATTAATGTGTGAAAAGCTGAGTATGAATTGAAAGGTAAACCAAGGATACTTGATTTCTTGCTAATGACACTAACACAGGAACTACCACAGTACATACTTTGTAATTTACATGTACAAATTGGTAATATTTTGAGGCGTATTGCTTACTATTGACACCAAACTCATGAATATACTCAGATTGATAGAAAAGATGCAGCCAACACCAAAGGTTAATTGAATTATCTGTTTTTGATGTTCTATAAAACTGTCTTAACTTTTTTTAAATTTTCTTTGTTTTCCCCATTTGAAGTATCATTTTCATGACTATTTTTATGTCATGCTTAAATAGTTTTTGTTTTTCTCCTTATTGCTCTTGTTTATTTCAAGTTTATTGTCTTTTTAAGCAGTGAATAATCACTTTAGTGATGATTGTCAGCATATTTTCACTGTTGTTTATCAAAATGCTTTATATTTTATCTAAAGTGCTGCATCAGAATATAGTAAAAAAAAACCTTTAAAAACATTTTAAATTGTATCTCTGTTTATTTGTATCTTATTGTTCTGTAAACAGGTTTCCATTTTGTATGTAGAACATACAACACTTCATCCTTCCCCTTTCACTGAGCTTGTGTGTGGTATAAAAGCTAAACTAAAGAACAAAGGTCACAACAAGTCACTTTGAAAGATTCCTTGCTTGACAGGAATCTTCCCCATTATGTTGTGTTGTTTTATTCATATCTCTGTCTCTGTGTGACTTCACAAACCTGTTTAACCAGTCCTTAACTTAGATACAAGCTATTAAAATAAAAAAAACTCTCTCTCTCTCTCTCTCTCTCTCTCTCTCTCTATATATATATATATATATATATATATATATATATATATATATATATATATATATATATATATATATATATATATATATATATATATATATATATATATATATATATATATATAAAGACGCTAGGGGTCAAGCCTTTTAATAATCCTATTCTTAAACAGCACCCTTTCAGCACCACAGCCACAATATTACTGGCAATAAACTCAATAATTCAATACTCTTTTCTTTCTCTTTCATCTCCACACCTCCCAGCAAGCGTTATCCACCTCCTCCCAACTCTGGCTTACTTGCTGGGTCTTTAGTAGTCCTTTATATAGTGTGATAAGAAGGGACAAGAGACATGGCAAAGTTTGGGGCAGCCACCTGTATAATTCAGTATCCTGGCTGCAAAAATAAATGCTTTTTAGTTTTAGTCCAGTTAACAAGACAGAGTCCAAAACAGAACTGAATTCCAGGGAAAAGGTGTGAGGCTTTATAGGACGTCTGGGGGAAGTGATGTCATCCTTGGGGCCAGGACCAGAAGTGATGTCTTCCTCGGGGCCGGAAGTGGGGTGTCCCGAGTCGAGGCGGTGGCTTCTGGTAGGATTTCCCGGGAAAGGTCTGCAGGGAACTTAGAAAGAGTGCCATTGCACCCCGCCACCCCCTGGGCAGATGTATTACCATTCATCTCCAAGCCCTTCAGCTGCCTCCTATTCACACGCGTGTGACAATAGTTCCTGACCTGGAAATGCTTCTGTTCTTCCTCCCAGATGACCTGCCAGCACTTCCTGGTCAACTGGAGTATTCAGGTTCTTCTAATCAGCCCAGAAGTACTTTGAGGCTTCCGTCCTCGTGACTACCTAGTACTTCCAGGCTATAGGGAAAGCATGACTCCCAAGGTCATTCGACAGCTACCACTGGCAGCACCCAAGGCACCCAACATGGCTGAAAAACCCGATTCCAACTAACATTTTGGGGGAGGCAGTGTCGACAAGCAGCTGCCTTCCCCCATCTTTCCATTTTAGGTTGAATTGCTCGCTGTCTCTCACAATATATATATTGTCATTGAAGAATATTTAGAAATCCTCTCCTAGAAATAGTTTTTGTTTCATCTAAAAACTGTTCTTCATGTATTTTTAGATTCTTAAAAAAACCTTCCAAGATTGCTTGGAACACTGCCATCTCAATGCTCTACAATCAGCTGCCATACCTGTGATTGGTCCAGGAAAGATCCTGGGTTTTCCACATGATGTTGCCATCAAAGCTTTGCTAGAGGAAATCAGCCGATTTGAGAAGGTCTGTCCCAGTTGGTTAAAAAAAGTGAGAATTGTAATTCATCCTGATGATAAAGTGTCTTCAAAGGTAAGTTTGATATCAAATGTGCAGCATAAAAGAATTAAAAAAAAAAAATTAAATTAGCAGTTTTCTTTTAATTAAAATAATTTGTAGGACAGTGGAAAGTATGTAAAAAAACTTACAAACAGATTGCTCAGACTTGAACCAAACTCACCTTAAATGATTTTTCCAGGGGTTTTCAGTTGTAGTCTTTATTTACGTAATCTTAAGAAGGTGGAGGCAGTCATTGGTGTGCTCCCCTGACGCTGATCACCTGGTGTGACATTGCCAATTACTGAGTCCAACTAGTCTGTGACTTGCTACAATAAAATCAAACAGGTTTGATTTTGTCTTTAGTCACAGGGGTGGGCTCTATTTGCAAGAGAGCAGACACCCAATGAATACTCATCCTCTAAGCACAATGTGATAAGAAATAAGGAAAGCACATGTTTTGAACCTTGTAAGCAGAAGAGATGGTTGTCTTTCAGATGTCTTGTGTTTTATGTACTAAAACAGAATGGAAGAAAAGAAAAATAAGGACAGAAACTGTGGCTGAACTCTCTGTACTTGTTAACCTTTAACCTTTTATACAGTGCCTCTTCCATCAGGCAGCACAGTTGTTTTGGACCTCACAAACAGAAGAAAAGCTCATCTGTCTGATATTTCATGATTTACATATCATAACAGAAGGAAAAAAATAATTAAAAGGCCATAGTTATTAATACTTCATACAGCAATGTCATTGCACTGAAAGATCGGTGCTCAATTGGTAAATGTGACATGGGCAGCAATTTTCAGTTCTGTAATTTGACATGGTGCAGTGATGAGATAAGCAAGTGTGTCTGGCAAATCTGACTTAAACCACAACAAAAAGTTGCATAATGTGACATTGGCTTTAAAAAACTGTACAGATGTTTATTAAAACAAACCAATACCAAATACAGTATAGACAATCCTAATGAAAAAGTACAACCCTTCCCCTTGTTATCCTCCCATTCACCCTCCTCCTAGTCTTTTGGGGTATACATTTTTTGTGTGTGGGTTACAATGATTGAGCTCATCAAGGAGAAAGAAGAAACACTATCAACACAGCAGATTACACTTCTCAGGGGACACTGTTTCAGTTTTAATCCAGGGCAATCTTTTATCCAGTACTGCACCACATCTGCCAGATGTTGGCACTTCATATTATTGTTTCCAGATGTCCCATTAATCCTTGTTGCTAAAGGATCAGAGAGAGTAGGAATGTTATACAATCATCAAGAAGCTGTAGATTCCCAATCACAAGGGCAAAAAAAATAAGACAAAAATTGTCCTAAGTAAAAATAACCTTTGTTATAAAGAACTGAGAGGAACACAGAGGGGCAATGTCTAGCAACAAAAACACGAGGTAATAGAGATATGTTGATAGAAACCCAAGAAGACACAAAGAGAGCAGCAACCGGAAGAAAGGGTAGCATCAGTGAGATGTTCCCAAGACAGGAAAAGAGATGCCCGGTTCGCTAGTTTGACAAGAAGAGAGAGAGAGAGATCAGCTTCATAGAGAATCATCTTGGAAGGGTCAGGTATGGTCTCTGTACTGATCTGAACTGGATATTTTAAAGATTCCTGACAGAAAGGGTAATATTTTTAAAATTAAGCGGTCATGAAAGTAGAAGGGGTACGGAGAAATCACATTCCCATGTAGACAATATGAGATGATAGGCTTCATGCTGTCTTGCATAAAGGCTTGCCACAGACCATGGGTTGTACATTTCAGCAAAAGGTTGTAAAACAAGCACCAATGAAAATGGGATATTCTAGGCTTTAATGACCACTCTACAGTAGTGGAAGTAGTGGAGCCTCATGGACTGAAATGTGCAGGGAACAGAATTGTCTAAAATATGTGCAAGCCAGAGATGCCTCATTTCAACCATTTTGGATAAGTTATGGCCTTATTTCTCATAGTCCCAAACTTATAAAATTGAATTATGTTGATGCCACTGTAGATATAGCCCTAATTGTCTCTTCACTTACAACAAAATATCAAGTACTTAAATAATCACTGACCAAGATGCAATACCTGAGACTTTACTTTTGCAGAAGTGAAGTGGACAGACAATATGGATCTAGGGGTAGAAGTTTTACTTTCATTAGGTAGCCAGGAGGATGGGATGGGAGTGTAGGAGCAAAATTTCAAGGTGCTACTGCATAAACACTCAGTGACAGAACTCCATGTCTGGAAGAGATATTCCCTCTAAACTTCTTGCTGTTTTGTTTGCAATGAAATAATGCCAAACAGTAACCATTTAACTGTAGAAGAACTTGATGTGTTCATTTTTGCTAGGTGATTTTTTGGAGGGATTGGAACTACATTTCTTGCTAACATTATTAAAGCACATAAGGTATTATAAGAGAGCATAGTACTCTTAATTTAAAACATCATTGAGAAGAAGTGAAGAAACCACAAAAAGAATACAAGAGAAGATTAAAGGACTCTTTAATGAGGCCGTTCTAACACAGAACCATCAACTGTGCTTCTTTTGTGCAAGCTTAGCTCCAAATGAGCAGACTATCTGTAGGTGCCAAGAACTCTGATGGTGAAAAACGTAAAAATACATCCCCTCAAATAATTTGGAAAACAAGAAAGAAACATACTCAAATGAAAGTCATCATCAAAAGCATCATGTCTATTGGATATTCATTGAACTAGATAGCAATCTCTATATATAAAAATGCAACGTCTTTCTGTCTATCTATCTGTCCACTTTTCACAAGAGAATTTACTTAACGGATTTTTCTATAATTTGCTTGAACATTCCGGTTGATTTTAAGACTTCTCTCATTGCACTAATTATCATAGTTTGCTTGCAGGAGCGATTATTTTGCTCCAATCCGAGGCAGTGGCTGCTGGCTGATGGGAGGGAGAAGCATGAATGGGGAGCCAGGCAGGGCCCTCCTCACTCACGCGCCAGCCTCCGTTCGATTCGCTCTACCTCTAGCCACATTTTGGAGTGGACTTTGCCTCCACTTGGCTAGTGATACCTCTTTGTTTATTGATTTTTAAAGTTTGTCCTGTTTCACTACTATATGGGCGGAGCCACAGGGGATGGCTAGTTATATATAAAATAAAGTATTTTTTTGGGGGAGATAAAATTTTAATAATTTATATTCAATAATTTTGATAATTATTTTAACTTTGATTCAATTACCAGGTAATTTTTAAAAATAGAAAAATGTGTAAAATTATGTTTTCACATAGTATATAAAGAAATGCAAATTATAAAGCAGTATGCTTACTATTAATGTATGCAGAGTTGTAAAAAAGGCAAAGTAAAATTTAATTTTGATTGTTTGGTAAATTTCTTAATTTGTTATTAAAGTTTTTTGCTTGTTGCAGGCAGACATAATTAAGTAATATAATGGTATTCTGTTCATGGTTGATTCTTTACACCTTTTACTACCAAAACATGTGAGACCAGTAGGGGGCACTGCAGCACCTTCAAACCCCAAACACAATCACAAGGATGCAAGAGCCAGTACAATAAAAAAGTTTTATTTCCACAATTACCTTACAAAAGGCTTCTTATACATTATGGGCTCACTCTTCTGTCTGTTTTTCCTCCACCCCTCCCAGGCAAGTGTTGTCCAGCTCCTCTTCCGACTCCCACTCGCTTGGATGAGTTCAATTGGTTTCCTTTATCTTAGACTTGGGAGCACTCCCAGGGCTAGGGCATAGTCCACTCAAAGCTCTTCTACATTGAGCAGAAAACTCAGAGAGTAGGGATCACAAATTTCCACAGCACCCTCTGGTGGCACCTCCAGAACCCAACAAGGCTGCCCCCATGGGACTACAGTTCCCAGGATGCCTAAGTGGGTGTCCATACTGGTAGCAGTGCCACCTAACGTGTCAGGGAGTATGTAGCCCTGACTGGTTGTATCCCCTGATCCTTCTATCGTGCTGGCCTCCTGGTCAGGTATTATTCTTTGATCCAACCTTACCGGGACACCAGAGTACC